>NW_019154086.1:12838063-12871713 GCF_002288905.1 Enhydra lutris kenyoni
ACATTAAAAAGATTATCCACCATGACCAGGTGGGACTCATCCCTGGGCTACAAGGATGGTTCAGCATTCGCAAATCAATGTGATAGAACAAATTAATAAGAGAAGAGAGAAGAACCACATGGTCCTCTCAATTTATGAAGAAAAAGCATTTGACAAAATCCAGCATCTGTTCCTGATTAAAACACTTCAAAGTATAGGGATAGAGGGAACATTCCTGAACTTCATAAAATCTATCTATGAAAGACCCACAGCAAATATCATCCTCAATGGGAAAAAGCTTGCAGCCTTCCCGTTGAGATCAGGAACACGACAAGGATGCCCACTCTCATCACTCTTGTTCAACATAGTATTAAAAGTCCTAGCAACAGCAATCAAACAACAAAGAGAAATAAAAGGTATCCAAATTGGCAATGAAGAAGTCAAACTCTCTCTCTTCGCAGATGACATGATTCTTTATATGGAAAACCCAAAAGATACAATTTAAAGGTGAAAAAAAGAAAAGCGGTACTTTAGTGTATCTCAGATTAGTAGTAAAAGTGTTAAATGAAAGATTATAAAATAAAGCATCATATTTCATTTGTATGTTAAAAGAAAAAAGGACGGTCTGGGAACACACAAGAGAAAGGGCAAAATATTTATAAGTGAGGCATTTTATATGGTATTAACTTCAGACAAAAGAATAAACTCCATCACTGAAGAATATAATACTGGTATACACATCTAGGAATATGCTCAAATTGGTGAGTTTTAAGGAAAATAAAGTTCCTATCTAAGCCTATATTGCTCTGTTCCATGAACCATTCTTTTTAAATAAATTGATGGTTACTTTTCCGAAATCAAAATAATTCTCAATGTATAAAATTAGGAAACAGAAAAAAGGAAGACAACAACTATTATCTATAACATTAACTATTATCTATTAACATTCTCTTATTATTTTTTTTTAGTTATTTTTTTGTAATATACTGGGATGATAGAACTACAAGTGAATATTTTTTAGCTAAGTAGGAATTACTTGACTCAAACTACAATAATCCAACTTCCTTTGGATTCTTTGAATTCAGTGTATCAAGGACAGGGAAAAAAACTGAGTGACGTAATATTAAGGAGATGAGGCTGACAATTAGCTTCCACTGCCTGGATCCCCACAGTGCCTCTTCTGAGTCTGATTCCTTTAGCTCCCTTTCTTCTCCCCCTTCATCTTCCTCTTCTTCCTCCTTCTACTTCTCCATGTCCTCCTTCTCTTTGTCCACCATGTCATTTGGGTTAAAGTAACTAACCTTTGTTTCTGTTGGTTGGAACCAAAAAAAAACCACAACTCATGCATATGCTGTTTTGTATCCTGTCTTTGTTGTTATTATATAATTTTATTTCATAGTATTAAAAATATTCAATGCCTTAAAATTTTCCATCACATGGATGTTTCAGAAATTTTTTAACCAAACTCTAATGTTAGGTATTAAATAACCCATCAGGGAATATCTTTGTGTATAGATCCATGTCCATATGTCTAATTATTTTCTAAGGTTACAACCTGAGGTAAAATTGCTGGATTGAACATCATGGGCTTGTTAAGAATCTTGCTCTTAAAAAAAATGTTAAGTACATTTTAACCAAGACTATATTTGAATATATTTCTCATATTCTTACATTATTATGACTTACAACTCCCTTGCTAACTCAATAGGGAAAAGATGATATCCTTTCACTTGATTTCATATATTTCCTTCACTCCAAATGGACATTTTCTTTTTGTCCTTCCAATTGAGTCTGAAGTATAGCATGAAAAGAAATGTAACATTTTCCCTCCAATTGCAGTGTGATCCAGTGGTTTATAAATCAGTTAGCATATAAAAGTTTTAAAATGCAGTATAAGTGTCACATTTTAAATTGGTTTAGGCATGCATTTATCTAGATTTGGAAATCTTACTATATAAACACTTTGTTTCATCTTTTTATTCATGTAATGGAAATGCTTATATTCACTTCCCACATCTCTCAAAAGGGCTTAGTGAGGTTTGGTGAAAAAAAAATTGCTTTGCATTCTTTGCCGAAATGCGTTATTACTTTGACCAACTTGCTGTAGGAATTACTTCTACAATTTGGTAGACTTGACCTCGCATACAAATTTACAAATATAAGAGAATCATATTAAGGGATGACTTAGAAACTCAAAACATGTTTTTCTATGTCCTATGTGTTTTGTTTCTAGTTTTAATCTTTAAAAAAAATACTACAATTAAGATATCTACTTAAAGGCATATGTTATTGAGGCATTTGTTAGACTGTGGTCAGTCAACATTACACAGCAGAGAGTAATTTTATATGTAGTCATCCTGAATTCAGTCATTTTTTTTATATCATTACAGTTACCAAATTTAATTTGCTAAATAACTAGTGGGCATAAAGAAAGTCCATTCATAAAATGAATTAGAGGATAGAAAATGAATCCATTTTCATATTGATATTCTTAGGTGGTGTTCACGGTCACATATAAAACAGAAAGGGGACTTATAAAAACCTAGAGAAAAATCTAAATAAATTGAGATTATGTGAAAGACAATCCTAGGTGCAAATACACTCCTAAATTCATATCCACATGACTTACTTGCATATAAAATCGACCAGGCAATATTATTTGGGCACTATGATTTAGACTCCAAGTCGTAAAGACAGAACAAGCTAAATCCCTCCTATCTAAGTTTATACTTTGCTGTGGGGCTTGGTTCAGGCAGTTCTATTGTCGGGAACCCTTCTATTTTATTAAACCTCAGCTCACCTCCCCCTTAATTATTATTCTTGTGTTGTAGTTCGAGTAACCAGACTTCTGTCTCATAACTCATCATCTAACGTCTTATTCTATACCTTTCTATGCCCAGGGCCTACTAGATGTGCAGGAAAGTCTTTGTCCCAGAGATGCATGTTGCCCTACCTCAACCTGATGACCAGCCTTCTCCTGCATGCTTGCTACAAATTCAGTGCTCTGCCCTCCTATCTAAAAGGTCTTCTAAGAAGAGTATTGCCAGCTAAAGTTTCCATTGAAGCTTCCTATCCACATGCAAGTTATTCTGCTACTTTAGCTTGAGTTCTTTGTTGTTCAATTTTGCTGGTCAATTTTCAGGATGACCATTGTCTTACAATTTACATGTCAATACTTTGGACAGATCCAGGGTCTTCCTCTTCCTGGACTGAAGAGGTCTGGTTTAGAGCTGTGTGTATTTACTCCATTCAGCAGTAAAGATACACAAGTAGCCGGCTAAAATGTGGTATGTGCCCCCCGCAACAAACTCCCCTCAAAAGTTGAGATTCTCTGGCCTAAAGACAGCCATCAAACGAAATGATTTAACTACTCAGTTTAGAAAATTATAGTAACTGTTTCTCTCTACATGGTAATATAATAATTTCAACTTCCTTGAAAATTTCTCATTATAGCAGAGAGGCAGGCAGATAGATGGACAGATAGATACAGAGTAATTAATAATATTGGTATCTCTACTTACTATTGGTTTTGTCCATTTCCTGTTCTTCAGTGATGGATCATAAGGTATCTTTGCAATGACTCCTGAACTATTTAGTAACCATCCTAGTACTAACAAAGATCAGAAGTACTGGTCAATATGACTTCAGTTTTCTTTAGTTGTGAGTTATCTTTTCCACCTTTATACACAATCTATGCAAATGCAGACATGCATTCAAAATGGTAGAAGACATATGAAAGTCTACTTGGAAATACTTTTAATTTTCTATGAAATAAGAGCTGATAGCATGGTGACTCCCAAGAAGAACTAGACTTTGAGTCAAGATACTTGCATTGTCCCAATATCGCTGCTAAGTGGCATTGTGACTTGAGATCATTTGCCTTTGAACCTGAGTTTTTCATTTATAAAATGAGAGCATTGACCTGAAAAATGTTAAGTCCAATCTTGACATTCTGTAATCTTTACAAATTTGTTAACATTCTAAAGCATAATTCCAGGATTTCATAAGTAAAATGTCTTGAGCAATATCAAGAATTTGGGGTACAAAATCGATACTTTGTACTTCCTTTTTTGTGTGTGCTAAATGTACCCTACTTTCCATGAATATAATCCTTGGTGTTGAGTTGGTGTTGTCCATTATTTAAAAAAAGAAATTTTAAACTTAGATTTGGCTTTTAAAAATGTGCTTTCAATTAGAATTTCACTATGCTACATAATATTCCCAACAGATGTTGTATAAAATATTAGACTATAACTACTGAATATTCAGACACAATATAGTTCAAATCTTACAAAAATTCTTGGTGGCACTTTGAAAAAATTATGTTTATAAGAAGCAATACAAATTAACATGAATTCTTTGTTCCAAATACTACAGAGAAATGTAAGACTCTGACTGTGTTTTATAATATGTCTATAAACTGTATAATAAGCTGATGTCTTTAAGGTAAACAGAAAAACATATGATATCAGTAGCATCTGTACTTCAAAAAAATTTTTTTTCCAGTATTGGCAATGAAATTTCCCTCTTTCATCCATAATCTTTCCTAGGCACTCTTTCTTATGATAGAGTTATGACCACAGATTGCATGCTTAGGACAGGGGAAAAAAATCATCATTTAAGAATCCAGTCAAATCCTTTAACTTCATAAGTGCATCATGTTCTAACCAATCTAGTGAAGCAAGTGGAGGAAAGTTCAGGATAGAATCTACCCTTGACATTCATAATAGCACATCCTGAGACCATCACAAATTTCTAAATTTATAAACACTTTTATTACAGAGTATGTTTTCTTTCATAAAAACCAGCAAAGTAGAACCAAAAATAAAACAGATAATATTTTTCTCTCCTATCTTTAAACTGTCCAACTCCTATTTATTCTTCATATCTGAGCTTTTCCAGGGAGATATTTCCTGTCCAGTACCTAGATTTCAGAGCTCCCTGAAAATCATATTTTATAATTCTCACCCTGCCTTATTACTGATTTTTTGCCTAATGCCTTTTCCACAGCTTCATGCTCCTTGAATTCAGAGACCAAGTCAGCATGGTGTACCACAGTCTCTCCCATATTCAGTATAGTTCTTGTCACAGAGTCACAGAGTCACTAAGAAGCTGTGGTTTCTTTCTTTCTTTCTTTCTTTTTTTTTTTTGTTTGGATGAAAAAAATACTTTGGGTCAAAGTATTTTTTGACTTAGCCGGATCCTTGTGAAATTAGCAATAAATAGCAAAAAATAAAATAGTAAGTTGAAATGCAGATGCTAGGCAGTAGCTAGGTCTATTTCCAACTAATGGACTTAGATGTAAGCATGCCTTATCAAGCACTGTTTTCAACATTTTAACCACAAATTTTATAAATTTGTACAAATATTTTCTTGAGGACACATGTGTAGTTACAATGCGATTGTTATATGACAGTATTCACAACTTATTATACAGTAAGCACATTTGTTTTGTTTTATGCTCATGAGCAAGTTTTAGCTTTTATCAACCTCAGTTTCTTCATCTGCAGCATGGTTATTATAATGCCTTTCATGTTTAAGTCACACGTGTTGTTCTTGAGAATTGAGTGAATTAATTTGTATGAAAATTTCTTGAGGAGCACTCTACAACTGTATGGTGTTTGCATAAACTGTGATTAGGGCATGGTGCCATAGTTATTTCAAAGAGAGTTATAGCTACGACGTTGTCTGCTAGAGGAAAGATAAAACAAGCATGTGTTATTTCATAGCTATTTCATTCCAGTTTTCAGCAAACTACTGATGATTGCAATCAATGAATCTACAAAGAGACATTTGCCTCAGAACATGTGATACAGCTTCACCTGGCTGAGAGCCACAGTAAGAAGCAGCATTTGTCACAGGCTTGCATATCCAAATGTTCCGAAGGAAGGAAAATCTCCTTAGAAATACAATAATACTGTCTCCCATGGCATCAATTTTAACTGAGCACATTTCTTTCTAAAAATTCTTTGAACATTTATGCAATTAATTCAAATGCAAAAACCAATTAACCGTATATCCTATAATCAAATCAGTTTCAAGTGAGTGCCCCAAATTTCAAGAGGACTTTGAAAGCACTACCAAAGTGAAATGGGACAAATGAAGTATTTAGTGCTAACACAGGAAATTTTTCATTATTTTCTTTCAGGCCCAAATATAGCACAATATTATGCAACTTACTACATCAGGGTTGCACTAATTATGCTATTTTCATTCACCAGGATGCTTTTATGTTGATATGTCTCAAAAGTCAGGGACTTTGGAAAAAGACATCCAGAAGCCTTGATTCCCATTGGTATTAGAGTCAGATAGACTTGTATTTAAATGCCTCTTAAAACTAGCTGTGGGCTCTTAGGTTAATTAATTAAGCCCTTTGGTTTAGAGTTGTTTTCAGGAAAATACCAAGCATGGGGTCTGCGAACTGTTCACCCCACCAGCAGGGCTTTTGTTTATTGTGTGTCCTCTGGGTCAGGAGTTATCTTTGTTTATTCCCCTGTGACCTGGTTTTGTGCATCCACTTGTGGACTAGACAGAGGCATCTACCTTAGAGATAAACACATGAGCCATGCCACTGATAATTGTCATAACTATCTCTTCAGAATAGATTGTGTCTTTGATAATATTGTTCCCCTATTGTGGAGTATGACACAAGTGCTAAGCCAACTGAATGCCAAAAAGACCAGGTTGTGTATGTGATTTCAGAAACCCTGAAAATGTTACTTTCCCATGTATAATCGTGGATGCTCTTACCTATCTCAGCTGTTAATATTTAAAACTAAACAGATTCACTGGAGCACTTTTTCTTTTCCTTGATTATGCAAATACCCTGAGATGAGTCCCTGTAGCAATTTATCAGTATAGATAAATAATCTTTGAGCAGGTTATGTTAGGAGGATGGGAAGAAAGCCTGAATGTTACAGGCATATGGCAGAAAGAGGCCATCTTGCCTAAGTGAGAACTAGTGTGCAGCTAGACTAGACTAGTAAAGGCTAGACTAGAAGCTAGGCTGACAATGACAACTTATCTTTTTGACAAATATCACATTATATCTATTATTAATAGTTCGACACTTTCTTAGCCATATAACCTCATGTAAGGAGTTAACTTTGTCAGTTTTTTCATCTGTAGGATGGGGATAATAATGCCTATTTCATAGGCGATTGTAAGAATTAAATGAGTTAGGGGCACCTGGGTGGCTCAGTGAGTTAGGTGTCTGCCTTCAGGTCAGGTCATGATCTCAGGGTCCTGGGATCAAGCCCCACATTGGTCTCTCTTCTCAGTGGGAAGCCTGCTTCCCCCTCTATCTCTGCCTGCCTCTATGCCTACCTGTGATCTCTCTCTGTCAAATAAATAAATAAAATCCTGAAAAAAAGAATTAAATGAGTTAATAAGTGTAATAAGTGTAATAAGATAATTAGAATAATGCCCAGCACATAGTAATTATGTACTTAGCAACTACACATTTTTAAAGTAACACAAACATTTTTTTAAAGAAAGTTTAGTTTTCTTAACTGTTAGGTCCTCAAAGTGTCTTCATTAAGAATTGTTTCACACCAAAATTGTTGGATAAATAGGTAGTTTTGCTGATATTTAATTTTAGTCCCCAAGGCTAATTATTTTTGTAACTATTTTAGTAATTTTACACATTTGTTGATGATCGTCTTCATCAATTCATTAAAATGTGTGACATCTTGGAGCTAAAACCTTTACCAGACACCGTCTACTAATTTGCTGATCTTTGTCAGATATAATGTAGTTACCAGAATTCAGCTAGCTATGTACACTTTGGTATTTTGAAAGTGAATTTATTTTGGTATTTGATGAGTCACTGATAGTTAAGCAGCTGTCACCATCTTATCCACACATACTAAAAGAATTCCTTTCGTTGTTGTTACTAAAGAATATTTTGTAATTTATACTGATGAGACATCACTAATAAGGTTTTTATAGTGGTGTGATGTGCAAAACACTTTCTTAAATGGAAAGACCACGTTCATTATTGTGAAAGACTAAAATTAAATTATCAGAAAGCAAGACGGCAAAATTAGTCTGTAGTTAGATACTCATCACTTGGAAAGATCAAGCAGATGGACGTGCAGCAGAAGCTGGTGTCTATTTCATCCTTTATCTCTTAGCTCTCTAATGGCAAAACAGGAAAATTCAAAACTAAACTATTTTGAATACAGTAATTTCCATCATTCACATAGAACAAAATGGTACATACTAAGGGTCAAACAACCAGGTTTAATGTTGTTGGTATTACATATATATTTTAAATTCCATTTTTTGTAACTACTTTGTTTCTTCTAATTTTTTTTTTCATCTACTCATTTCTCATTTACTTGTTCATTTGTTTACTCATTCATTCATTTGTAAGGAAACATTTTAGCCAGGAGCTCTCTGAGGTAATGAAAATAAAAATAACACTGGCCATACCCTGAAGGAGTCTATAGTCTGTGAAAAGACAGACATATTAGATAGATAATGAGAATCCAAGGTGATGAGTGGACAAGAGGAGCGCATAAAGAAGTTGCCTCTTTAGAGGACATTCCAGTGCGCCAGATGGTGGTTTTAAGGAAGGCTTCATTGTGGAAGTGCCATCTAAATTTTGATGCCTTGTTGCATGGGATGGTCTACATTGAAGTCTTCTGACCCTGAAGTGGGAGTCTGGTACTTCTGTTTGCTTCTTGGTTTTTGTTTCTTGTCTACAGTTTGAATTGGACTATTGCTAGTTCCATAGGAAAGGGCTTGAGGAGAAAAACTGTAAGAACATAATATTTCTCATCCTTCACTTTGGTGAAGGATTTGCCTGAGGTCACTCAACCATCAGGTGATAGATCCGGGACCACTGTAGCTAAGATTTCCTGTCTACAGTTCTAAACCTCCTTGCAAGCTGTTTTCAATTTTTTCCTTTGATTTTCTGAAAAGAAGATTTGGTAAACTGTTAGGAAATCAGACATAGCTTTTTGATGGTTTTACTGGTTAGAAAACGGCAATTTTAAACTTTGTAGCAGGATTGTCCTATTTCATTTTCTTACCATTGCCACTTTCACACTGAGGGAGAATACACTTTTTCATTCACTTTTCTATTATTCATATTTTTATGCAAAGAAGTTGAGGCTAAGAAGATGTAATTTGTTCAAGGTTACAAAGTGTCATTGAAACAACATGGTTCCAAGCCAGGAAGGTCTTTCTCTAAGATCTGTAGCTTTCAACTTTATCTTGCTGCTTCTTCACATCAAGGTCAGTCACATGGTTCCTGCTCTGAAGGAGTAAATTTGTAGAAAAACACAAATCAGTAGAAAGACACATACGTAAACAAAACTAAAGGAAAAGAAATAGCACTTATCATGATCCATCAAAAGAAAGATGGGGATTTTCTGTAAGAGTTCAGAGAAAGGCTATGAATTTAGGAGGAATTTCTGGGAAAGGTGATATTTGCACAAGTATTTTAGGAATTTATATGATTCAGGGATGTGGATATGGCATGATAATGGGGAAGAAGATTCTGGAAAAAATTAAATATAATTACTGTATCTACAGAGGTCTTAAGATGTGTATAAAGCGGGAAGTTCATCTTGAGCGAGACCGGTATATACAAAAGACATTTGGCAACAGAGGTAGAAGCCCCAATAAGACAAAGCTATAAGCAGACTTGAATGTCCAGATAAGAATTTGGACATCTTACCATATGATGGTGAGAGTTCTCCAACCATGTAATACAGAGAAATAGAGTAATCTGTGTTGAGCTTTATTTTCTTCCCTAAAAAAAAAATATCATTTCAACTAAAATTTCATTTTCTTTAAAGCCTATTCTTAGAATTTTTTAAGTCTTTTGATTCATTCAATCAATATGAATTTAATAATGTGGATAATACCTTTTATTTCCTGCCTACTTTTAAATTTAAGTTTTGAGCTATTATTCTCAGAAGGGTCAATTTGTGTTTATAGCGCAAAGAGCTAGTGAGATAGCAAATATGTTACATTATCAAGTTAAGAATATTAAGTTGGTCAACATTGTTTTACTGAAAGTTGACTCACTTCTTTCATGATAAAAAAATAAGAATCACAAATTGATGTACTTATTAAGTTATAAAGTTTTCAAGTCATACAGGTTAGGGAGAATAAGGGAGAGTATATGGTTCTTTATGGATTATAATAAGAAGCATTTATGGAGTGTATTCCATAATCTAGTCCTGTGAGGGAAGCCTTACCTCTTTTACTGATTTTCATGGTAATCCTATAAGGTGGTATTAGGATTGCTGTTACAGATGAGGAAAAGGAATCTCAGGAGATTAAGTGATTTATTAATTCTCATTGTTGATGAGTGGCAGACAGGGATCAGCACCCCTTTGTATATGATTTCAGAGATAATGCTTTAGTTGCTTCAGTCAGCCTCATGGTTATTACCTAAAACATTTTCTATTTTCTATTTTCTGTGTAACACATACAGCCATCTTGATAGCCACAGCCTATCTTATAGAAGGTTGAATTCTGTCTAACAACCAAATTCTCAGCATTCTAAAAGTGTTTGAATTCCATGTTTCAGTGCAAAAAAATTCACCTTAGTGTATAGCCATAGTCTGATTTTTATTTTGACTATTGCCACCTTGAATTTCTAATAAAACAGAAGGCAGAAGGAAACACAATTTATACTCTTTGAAAGATGTCAGTATATATTTTAAAACCACCTTACTGGATGTTTCGAGAAGCTTCAGACTGGGCTTGAAAAATATATATTGTTATGCCCTGTGGCATTTTCTGACCTGTCATGATGCCACTCAGTTTCAGAATAACTATTCATAGACGTTAAGAATATTTTTGTTGAATAAAGAGGCCATTTTGGAAACGTGTGGAGGTTAATATTATGCACATGAAACTGTGCTTTCAGCTTTCCAACACCCTGTCAAATCTGAGCAATTATTCTACCAACTCGCTGCCTGTCCCCGCCCCCACATCATTTCCTTAAATTGCTATGGAAATTAAATCGAGAGACACACTCTTCTTTGCAAGATACCTCCTTCAGAATTCTCTCTGCTTTGCCCTAGCCAGTTTGGAATGGAAAATCAGCCCACATTTCCGTGGAACTTAGCAAGGCCTGGGCCAGATCTAAAAGGCATAATTTGCCTGACATCTGTGTGCCAGCGTCATGTTGCATCAAAACAATCTGTGATGCTCAGAGGAAAGTAAGCATCCTGTTGTATTAACTGAAGCATTTAACAAGCTAATGGCAGTCACTTTCTATTCTTGCATCCATAGAATCATGTCCCACAAGGACAATTATACTTGTAAAGTATCCAACTCCAATTACATTATTCCATGATCACACTGATATATTGGATATGGTTTCTATCATTTTGTTTTCATTTTTTCTTCCAGTGGGTGTTGTGTGTAGCACAGCTGAGGAGAGCAGAGGGTTTTTTGTTTTGTTTTTGTTTAGTCTTTATTAGAAGAGACTAGATATCTAATTTACGGAGGCAAGAGCTTACTGATAACTTGCAGGTGCTATCCTTTGCCACTCCTCCTCACCGTCAGAATCCAGGTGCTTGGTTGGGCCTGTTCTGTGGCTGTGTAGTTAGCTAACAATGACTTAACCTCAAGGGTTGAGATGGCCTTTGGGAACCAAACATCTGGGTTGATCACTTTATGTTGCTACCTTTAGAGGCAAGACAATGTGTCTAAAGTTTTGGAACCATGACATATGCTCCTTTTATAATTATTGATAGTGCAATCAAATTTCTAAATGCCTCATGGTCTTGCAGCTTCAGATAACTCCCCTGTATGACTTCAAATGTCCTCTCTCTCTAAAAACAAAACAAGACAAAACAAAAAACAAATAATAGTTTCTTTATGTAAGCTAGAGCAAAGTAACTAATAACTTGAATATTACGGGAGAGATGAAAAAAGAGATTGGGACCTATGAGTAGACTTTATAGCTACTGAGGATCAACAGCTATATTAAAGAGATATTAAGAGTGCTGCATTATAAAGATATAAAGCAATAGAGTAAGAGTAAGGCCTATCATAGGAAAGTAACTGAATTTGGGTAACTAAAAAGGAGAGAATTAAGTAAAACAAATTTCAGGGCACCTGGATGTCTCAGTTGGTAGAGCAACTGATTCTTGATCTTGGGTCTTGAGTTTGAGCCCCAGTTTAAACATAGTTTACTTAAAATTAATTAATTAATTAATTAAAAAAATAAGGCAAGTTTTCCTAAGTGACTCTTCTAGATCAGTAACTATTCAACATTCTGCAGGTACCCTGCTTCTAACTAAAATCCTTGTTCTTTTGGAAAGGTGAGGAAGCTAAGTTTTCTCTGAGGTCTAAGCTGAAAGTTTCTGGCTTCAGCTATAACTAAAAAATAACGTCCTTCCTCATAAATACAATATAAAGTAAATCTAAGTAATAGATTCTCAACTTTTGCAGCATAGATCACAAACAAATCACTTGATCCTGATATTTTGGGTATGTTGTCCCCCATTAAATTATTGAATTATGGATTTATAAAGTTAGGGTTTGGTTTCATAAGAATTCTCCTTCCCAGCTCAACTGGACTCTCTGATGTCTTAATTATATCCACTATTATACCTTTCTGTACTAAATTTACCTATTTTCTTAAAACGTCATGAAACAGTGTCTTTGAACACACTCTTTTAGGCCCACCAAATTCAGTAAGCTGAAAAGAAAGATATACCTCATTGTGATAGTCAGTTTAATAGTTTACTCTTTCATTTTTTTTTTTTTTTTTTGGCCTTGAGATTTTACTCATCACTCCTATTTCAGTTTTCTGTGCCCAATCACAGAACTCTCATGGTTGCCTCTGTTCCATTGTATCTGTCAGGTTTTTAATAACATTGTGAGCATAACTACTTATTTTCAGTCTGGAAGACCAATACCCAGCATGCATTTATTCTATCACTGGCAGTTTAACAACAGAGTTTTCAGAAAACCCCGGGAAGATTTTCCCCATAAAACACACATCGTTGGGTAACTGACAGAAATCCTGAACAGCTAATGCTTTGGGCTTATTGAACTCTCCAGAACTGGCCATGCTGGTGCTCATCCAGCAAGATGGTTACAGACATTAATGATTTATGACTTTACATCCTGGTTCCTTAAACTGAGATTGGAAATAAGTGTTGTGCATAGATTCTACCACTTTTTTGGTAATTGTGCAGTGAACAAGAGCAAGATTCTTATGAAAGGTTGCATTCTGACATGGTGAGTTTTGAAGATACTGCATGAAAATCGTGTTAGGAAAAAGAAAAAAAGGCTTATACTTCCTTTTGCTAGAATAAAGCCTCCTTTTAGCTGTGAAAAGATTATAACCACAAAAGAATCATGAATTAATAGAGATAGTTGTTATTTGAAGTGTTAGTAATAGAATTTTTTTTTTTTTTTTAAGATTTTATTCATTTGACAGAGAGATCACAAGTAGGCAGAGAGGCAGGCAGAGGGAGGGGGGAAACAGGCTCCCGGCTGAGCAGAGAGCCGGATTCAGGGCTTGATCCCAGGATCCTGAGATCATAACCTGAGCTGAAGGCAGAGGCTTAACCCACTGAGCCACACAGGTGCCCCAGTAATAGAATGTTTTACACTAAATATTTATTAGTGGGCGCCTGGGTGGCTCAGTGGGTTAAGCCGCTGCCTTCGGCTCAGGTCATGATCTCAGGGTCCTGGGATCGAGTCCCGCATCGGGCTCTCTGCTCAGCAGGGAGCCTGCTTCTCTCTCTCTCTCTCTGCCTGCCTCTCTGTTTACTTGTGATCTCTCTGTCAAATAAATAAAATAAATAAATAAATAAATAAATAAATAAATATTTATTAGTGAATATTAATGCCAATTTTACATGGTTTTTTCCCTCACAATTTTCTTGCTTATCATGACTTCCTTCTTATCATGAAGAATATCCCAATTGACAAACACTGCCGTCTTATTATTTTTTATTAATTTCTGTGATTTCTTGATTTTTTACTTTAGTGTATTTGTGTTATCCAAAAAGTTCTAAAATTAGGATGTAAAGTGAGAAACAAGATAGATATTATTCAGGATATAGTTTCAGCTTTGTTAGTATGATAATCCTCCGGTATCCATGGTTTTGCTTTCCAAGGTTTCGGTTACCTGAAGTCAACTGTGGTCTGGGAGTGGATGATCCTCCTTCTGATGTGTAGTCAAAAGATTAGTAATACCCTAATGCTATGTCACAATGTCTATGTCAGTCACCTCAATTCATCTTATCTTATAGGCATTATAGCATCTCACATCATTACAAGAGGAAGAAGGGTGAGTTAAGTACAATAAGATATTTTGAGAGAGAGACCTCCTTCATATAACTTTTATTACAGAATATTGTTATAATTATTTTATTTTATGATTTGTTGTTATTAAGCCTAATTTATAAATTAAACTTTATCACAATTATGCATGTAGAAGAAAAACATAGGGCATATAGTGTTTGGTACTATCTATGGACAGGCATCCATGGGGGTTCTTGAAATATAATGCCTATGGATAAGGGGGGTGGACTACTGTAATTAGTTTCATACATTTGGAAAAATCATTTCAACTCCCTAAGTCCCAATTTCCTTATCTGTAAAATAAGATTGTAGTATAAGGACTCTAAAATTTTTCCCAGTGTAACTTACGATGTTATGTTGAAAAGTTTCATTTTTACTCTACAGTGTTTTATGCATGACATTATGAAAACATACTGGCAAAAAGTGACTAATTCAAATGGGTAAATGGTTTGTAAATACATGAAACAGAAGACCCATGAGATGAGCAATCAGATAAAGTGAAGTGTATAACTCCTGCTCTAGATGAGTAAATACTGGCAAAACTTTCTTTAGTCAAGTTATTCTAAATGTAGTAAGGGATAAATTCTAAATGTAATAAGGATCGGTTACTTGCATAAATTGATACATGTTGTGAGTTGAGCATTCTTTTAGCAAATATTGCTCATTTCTATTTTATAGTCTAGTGAAAAGAATATTGGGTTTACTTTCCTTAGTTTGCTGCTTAAAGACCTACGTGACCTTGGCTAAATCACAGGTTTGGACTTAGTCCATCTCTAGAAATTTTTACACTTCTGTAGAAGTTATATTATGACTTACAGGGATATATGGGTGGATTTGTAGAGTATAATTTTAAAGGTAGGCAAACCTAAGTTAAAATGCTAGCCTGTTTAATTTTTTTTCCCAACTGTGTAAACTTGGTCAAGCCATTAGGGCCACTGAGGTCACTGGGTCTCAGTTTTATATTTGGTAAAACTTCAGTAGCTTAACTAAATAAGTACTCTCATTCATGTAACAGCACAATGCAAGTATTCCTGGTAATGAGGTCACTTTCCTCTGTGTGTCATGCAGGACCTTTACAGGGAAAGGAAGATGATGTGGAAGACTTATTTTTCTTTTTATAAAACTCTTCGCCTAGAGGTGGTACACATCACCTTTATTTATATTCCTCTGTTGAGAATTAATATATGGTTATTCATGGATGCAAGGAGAGCTACAAAATATAACTCTCATTTCAACAGTTCCAGAGGCCATTCCAGAAAGAAAACAAAAAACCAAAAAAAAAAAAAACCAAAAAACTTTTTGTGGACAACTAGTAGGCCTTGCCACAGTAGGCATTCAACATTTTTTCATTACCCACTTTCTCCCTCTTCTGACCTGACTTCCCTCTTTAAGTGAATAGCAGATAGAGACCCTTCCCATCACTCATGTAGTTATGAGGAATGATCTCATTCCTTAGCAGAGGAATGAGAAGCAACACGAAGTTAATTCTAATAGGCAGAATTGCTGCTTTTTCAGACATCATATTCTGAATGCCATGTGCACAATCTTGGTACATGGCTATATGCTAATATCCGGTATGTACTTGAAAAATACCATTCTAGTACAAACTAGACTAGAAGTGTTTAGCAATAATGCCAATAATAACCCTTTTACTTGAAAATGTTTGTGACATACCACACATTTCCTGTTATAGCAAAATAATTATTGATTTATTATAATTTCATAAATCATTCTGCATATATCATCTTCACATGTGTTTGTAAAGTTTGCTACTCATCCAACTGCTCTTAAGAGTGAATTGACAAGTAATGCTTTAGTCCCATATGAATGAATTCAAAAGCATGGTTTGTGATTAGTTTTGGATGTTTCTGAGCCAAAGCTATGTTGCAGTGCGTGTGTGTGTGTGTGTATGTGTGGTGTGTGTGGTGTGTGTGTGTTTGGTATGTCACTACAGCAATAATATGCTTCAAGAATTTTATTACATTTCTTGGGAATTACTGCACATAAATAAAAACAGCCTCTAGCATTCAGCTTCATGCTGTTTCTAAGGAAATAAAATACCCTTTGTTATTCCCTGGAAGTTATGTTTTAGTTTCTGATTATTGTCCACATTGTAGTTGTCTGTAGTATCTGTTAGTAAAAGTCCAGATGGCTGACATATAATTGATAAAAACAACTTTCATCTCATATGCAATTTTTTGCTCTGCAGAATATGTCTAAATATTAGGCAGAGTAGACTGCCAGCCTGTATCTGTCTTCATTGGGAACATACCATGCTGTTTTCCCCTCCTGTGACTGTCATTATTCTCTGTACTCATACTGTCACTGGCCAACTGATCCCCTAAAAAATGAAGACAAGGGGAGGAAGAAGCTTCCATGCTGACTTCTTCATTGATAGAATTGCCAGTGGGAACACGTTTGATTCAATTAAACAACTGTTTATTAAACACAGTCACCAGGCTAATGCTAGAGCAAAAATAAAAGACTAATACAACATAGCCCCTGTCTGTAAGAAGTTTATTCTAGGTGGGAGGATAAATTTACAGACTACCAATTTCAATCATCTGTTAAAAGTGCCGCATTAGTAACTTTTACATTACTGTTATGGGAGATTACCTTCTGGTACCCCAAAATAAAATGAAACTCCAAACTTATCAGCACAATGAGATACTATTATATACCCGGCAGAATGGCATGACCTAAAATATCAAATATTGGAGAGGATTTGGATAAAGTGGAACTCTCCCACATTATTGGTGAGAGTGCAAAATGGTATAGTTACTTTGGAAAAATGTATCCCAGTTTCTTTGAATATATAGCAACCATAAAGCCCAATAATTCTGCTCTTAAATATTTACCCAAGGTACATGAAAATATATGTCTCAAAAAAAAACTTGTACAAAAACGTTGATAGCAGCTTCAGTCGTATTGGCATCCAACACTGAGAGAACGGTCACAAAACCGAAAGCCACTTAACAATAAAGGGGAATATGCTATTGATCTACCAGACAAAAGAATGACCCTCAAAAACTTTATGCTGAGTCAAAGAAGCCTTATACAAATCAATCAATATGGGACTATCTCATTTTCATGAAGTTTTAGAACTGGAAAATCTATATGAAGAAACATCAGAATATCGCAGTAGTAGTAGACTTTGGGGTCATGAGGATTGCCTGGAAACAGACATGAGGGAACTTCATGGAGTGATGGGAAGGGTCTCTATCTTGATAGGGGTTTGGGTTATACAGACGTCAAAAGTCAGCAAATGTACATGTGAAATTTTGCATTTCATTGTGTATAAATTTTACCTGAAAAGAAAAAATATTGTAAATAAGTACTGAACTCTAATTAATGAAATTCATGATACAGATTCTAGTAAAAAGCAATTTATTTCAAAATGTACCAAAAATAAATGGAAGGATTAAAAGGTAGATAAATGGATAGACATATACTAATACAGAGCAAAATGTTAATGCAGAACATAGTGGTGGGCATATATAGATATTCACTGAAAAAATTCTTTAAATTTCACTATCTATTAAAAATTTCATAATAAAATAGTTTAAGTAAATAGAATAGAACAGAAATGATTCTGATTTTCTACCTATGTCATTGAAGCTCCCATGTGAATGAGTCTTACCACCTACTCCCTTATTTTTTTCTTCTTCAACCTATTGTTTTGCTTTTTCAATTTACAAATTTGCTTAGTTTTCCACTGCCTTAAAAAATATTCATCCTTAAACGTGGTCTCTCTTCAAATTACTCTCTTTCCTCTCAGTATATTCCTTTAGAGTGAAAGATTATCTAAATTTGCCATCCTGATAGCTTCCCTTTCTCACCCCCTAGCAGCTTGGTGTTCATCCTTATTATTCAAATAAAGCTGCTCTCTCCACGGTTACCAAGAACCACCTAATTGCCAAATCCAATGTTCCTTTCTCAGTCCTCATCTGTTGCCTCTGAGGTCACAGCAACAGGCCGAGACAGCTGGTTTGGCTCAGAACATTATTATGGCTATAAAATGACAGAACCCACCAAACTGCTTCCTGTGACAGACAAATAAACTGACAGCTGAAGAAGTGCATGGACGTCACATTGCAACATCTCCTAGGACACATTTTTTCCTGCTTCTCTTCTCTGTATATTTACTGCTGCTGACCATCCACAAGTGGAAAATCTTTCTTCATCCAGTTTCTATGATTTAGATTCGAGCGAGTGTTTTTCCTCCTCTGTTTCGCCATTTGCTGACCATTATCAAGCTTCTGTTAGCTCCTCCTTTTCTTCTTTTGTAAATTTCTACTTTGAAATGAACATGTTTCATTAATATTAATGGCACCTATGTCTATTTTTAAAATAGTGTAAAATACTGAGAATTCAGGTCCCAGGCAAAGCAGATAGGAGTGCGTGCATGTGTATGTGTCTGTGTCTGTCTGTCTATCTGTCTGTCTGTCTGCTTAGGATCCCCAGCCTATAGGTTGGGAACCACCACTCTAGGGCATTTTTAGACTCACTTGTTTGATGTCTTTCAATCTTTCCCTAAGCAAGAGATTACATTTTTAAAGTTTAACATGGAACTTCAGCACTTAAAAAAATCAGACCCAAACTACACTGTTCTGGTGGTGAGGAGGTTGGAGACAGTCTTCCAGAGGTCTTTACTCCCCTCAAGGTAGGCCCTGAAGTTTATTCTCAACACTCCAAAATAATGTTCCCTAAAATTTGTATGCATACTAATCACCTGGGAATTTTATAAGGATGAAGATTCTGATTCAGCAGGTCTGGGATGGGATCTGCGAGTCTATAGTTCTAACAAGTTCTCAGGTGATACTAGTGCTGCTGGCCCACAGACCACACTTAGGGAGGAGAACAAAACTCTAGATTTCTTTGGTGCCATGTCTGAATGCAGTGTGTAAGCTTATTATAGTCCAGAGAACACTCTGGCTTTTTTGTCCTTTAGGAGATGGATATTTGTTTCTTCAAGGATTAAGATAATACATATTTTATTGTATAATTATTCATATTTTATAAGTATATAAATATATTGTATAATTATACATATTTTATGTATAATTATTCCTCTAATATGTTTTCAATTTCGAATATTCTATTTGGAATTGGACATTGGCCAAGTGAAATGATCAAGGAGACTATATCATAAACCTTCTTTTAAAAATTAAAATAAATAGGGGAGGAAGGCATAAAGACAACAAGGTTTAAGAACAGAAACAAAATCAAAACTCTTCAAGGAAACTCAACCCCTACTTGGGACTGGTAACCAGCAAGTTTAGTCACAGGAGGACTCAATAGAGGAATCAAGATTGTCAGGATGGTTAATAGTTCTGCTTGCATTCAGCTATTTTGTCCTTCTCTTACCATGGCAACCAAAAAACTCTGTTCAATGGGGAATGATGTCTGTTGCAAATAGTTTCCATGAGTCGGGGGTTAGAGCAAATGTCAGCCCGATGGTGCAATCCGCAGAAATGGTGGACTCTGTATGCAGACTGCAGTGCACTCTTTTTCACTTTCTAACCTAAAAGGGCTATTCCTCAAACCGAAGACCTCCTTCTTCTCATCTCTAGATGGCCTTTTCTCTTTCATCTGCAACTCATTTTAAATTCTAATTGAAGACCTCCATATCTTAATCATCAGCTTTGATCTTTCTGGAGTCTTTACTTCTGTTCTAAGGGTTCATTCATTTCTCTCCATGCATTCATTCGTTTGTTCATTTGTTAATTTATTCATTCATGATATGTCAATACAGAGACATAAAGAGATAGAAAGCATAAACTAGTCCTTAGAGTTCTGTGGGGAAGGTAGAAAGCCCAATAATTTCAATTCACTGTATAACTATCAGTCCCTAATTCCCCTAGCACTTAGGGTCTCACATATTCTTTTAATCATCAGACAATATAACTTTGGCCCTCATCCCACATATTGTGGGATGCTTGGTGACCCACCTCTCCACCCCCCTCCCCCATTTTCAAGCAGTCTCAGGGCTCTTTCATATACCTGGATCACACTTGCTTAAAATTCCAGTCTAGTGTTAAGGACATGCTCCTTCCTGGAGCTGCTATCCTGTTTCCACACAGGTATCATAGCCGCCTCTTCTATTTGCCAGTAATAGACTTTTACATAAGTACTGGACATAACAGAGGAGAACTACAAAAAGCTAGAAGGTGAAACAATGAAATACTGATGCTTGGTGGGCATTTTCTCATTGGTATCCTTCTCTACAAGTCTCAACCTCCTACCTTAGTTGTGAGTATCTCCTCTTTCCCATGGAGCTCTTCCCCCTCCAACAGTGGCCTCACAGCCCCTATAACCCCCATCACCTATAAGCAATGCCATATAGCCCCTTTGTGCAGGCTTTCCTTTCCTGATCTTGCACAGAGGCTTCTCTTTTCATAATCAATGCAGGTCAATCATGGTGTCATCCTAAAGAAAAGAAAGTATTCTTCTCCTTAAAAAGAATTCCAATCTTTCTAGGGCAATCATCTCTAACTTAATTATAACTTTTTTTCTCTTTAGTATGTGAGAAATGCCACAAAACAACAGTAAAAATGAACATACTATAGCTACCTACAACAGAGGCAAGTCTCAGAAATATTATATTTGGTGTAAAAGGGAAGTTACAGAAAAGCATGTGATTCCATTTTCTAAAGATTAAAAATGAATGTAAAAATGTATAGGCAGACATACATATATGACAGAATTATTTTAAAGTTTATTTTTGAAAGATAGCTCTTCATCTCCAAACAGGACAATGCTATCTCTAAGGGCTGGGAGAGGCAGTAGGAAGAGATGGACAGGAGACTGCAGGTAGCTTCAATGCTAATAGTGATGTTCCAGTTCAGAACTTGGGTAGGAGCAATGAAGTTTTATTTCATTTTTATTCTTTGTAAGTGCTACATGTAGTATATAGATCTTTTGCAAAGTGATATGATGATGAGGTATGCCCAGGGTTCTCTGGTTCTACAGATATTAAACTCATATTCAGAGCAGAGGATTAGAGGAAGCTCCCAGAGAGTATGATTTTTGAGATAATATTGAAAGGCAAATAGCTATTTCTATCTGTAAGTTCCACTTGCAATTCAAATTCAGTATGTCTGAAATAAACTCACGTCTTCTTTTAGTTTAATCTAAGCCAACTTCTCCTATATTTCAAAAGCTAGCTCTCCAAAATATTACAAAATAACCTGCTGATAAGACAAATTTTTATATTGCTTACCATGGTAAGGGAGAATACTACTCCAACAATTTCAGTAACATTGCAGAGGGAGAAGAACAACATTGGGATAGTTCTTAAGATACTTAAGTCTAAAGGATGATTCTGAAATTATGTTGAAATCAGTGTAGGATAGACATGTGGGGAAAGTGTGCTTGAATAGAACTGAGTAAAGGTCATAACTGATAGTGTAGAATTGGTGGACACAGGAAAAGGAAGATTTTGATGTAAAGGTTTAGTCCTGGGACGCAAACTATTGTTTGATGTTTTCTATTGAATAATTGAAATTCCTGGAATGAATAATTCATAATTTTTCATCAGAGTAATGAACTTGTTTAATAAAGTAATTTGCAACTTTTATCTTTCTAAGAGTTTCTTGGAATACTAAAACTTTCTTGGTGAGGACAGTTGAATAGTAAAGTCAGGTTAATGTAGACAGTAGGCTATATTGATAGATTCAATTTTTACTAACCCTTTCTATGTCATTCAAGGGCAGCATTAGTTATCCAGTGAGGAGAAGGTGATTAAATTTAGAAATATTGCCTCTGCTTCCTGGTCCTGCTATTGACAATGATGAGTCATGGTACATCTTTAAATCTCACTTTTGATACCTTTAGAAAGGGGGATTATGTTTCCCTTTAAAAATGGGTGATAGATTTAAATGAAGAAAGCGTAGTAGTATTCCAGTATTAGCTCACCCTAAATCTCATAGGGGAGGAGAATATCTTTCTCTTCTACTCTTCTAAGTTCTTAGCGGAGGGTCTTATAACAAAAGATGGATTAACAAGAGAAAAACATACAAATTATTAAATATAAATTTTACATGACACAAGAGCCTTCATAAAGAAATGAAGGCCTGAAGATCTGGTTAAAACCTCAGTGGTTTTATGCTAGGTTTGAGGAAGAATGGAAATGTGTGGGGAAAATGTGATAATTGATTATCTTTTTTGTTGTTGTTCTAAGTGTGGTAAACCAGGGAAAACAGCAAGGCCACATTCCTCTTCGGGTCTTAGAGAAGCATGTTCGCTTACTCCAAGTATAAGGAAAACACCTCACAAGAGGGTTTTGTGATCTGCTTCAGGGGAAGTTCAGAAAGTCCTTCTTGTACCTCCCATTTCTCAAATTCTTTCAGCTTGAAATATTCAGTATGCCAAGGTGCTATATTTTGGGTAGTGTGTCCTGAACCCTGTCAATCCCAACCACCCACCACCTTTAAAGTTGTCAGAAAATCAGCCCTGAATGTAGACACCTTTCCCAGCATGGGGCAATGCAGGCATGTTTCATGTTATAGTGTGCAAAACTTTCCACATAATGGTGAAAAAAAAATCATAGTCTACTTACAACAGAATTAAAACAAAGTTATTGATCTTAGATTTAAATCCTACCTGGAATTTGTCATTTCTGCCAATGCACTCAGCTTACTCAATATTATAATTGACTGAGGTTCTATGTATCTTTCTTGCTTTTCTTTCTTTCTTTTTTTCTTTTCTTTTCTTTTTTTTTTTTTTTTTTTGGATCACTTTAGCATTCAGAACGAGCTAATTCTGCTTCAGTCACACTTGATGAGAACTGGTGATTCAACTGTTGCAAAACTTTGAAAGTGTTCATTAATTCAGGCTTAATTAATGCAGAATGACAATTAAACTTTTATGGAGTATATGTCATCAACATGAATACCATACATTTATTATACTCCTGAATATTGGGATGAATACAAATGAATTTCAATGACCAAAAAACTTAAAAAGTTACCCCAGTTGGATAGCTATGGATATATATGAAATGTGCCTCATGTTACTGAAAGAGATTTGAAACTACATTTTATAACCTATGATCTAAATGCAGAGAAAGCACTATATTTTTATTAATGTAATGGCAGCTTTTCTTATGAAATCAGCCTCTGGAAAAAAAAGGCATGGATAATTTCTTTAACTTCTCGCTCAATAATTTATATGTTCTAAAAATATTAGAATTCTAGATTCATGATATTAAAAATTCAGTCTGTGATTTCAAGAATATTTAGTGTTTCTTAAACTCAGATGTCTGTTCTTTTGTGTTAAGTGGAACAGCTGTACTTTCCAGAATCTAAACCAGCATAAGGTGAATGGCAATGTGAAATATGCCTGTTCATTTCAAAATTGCATGGTTTCATCAAATCCTAGGCTTATATGCCAGGTTCCAGTATTCAACAAAACCAGAAGTTTGCCATGGCAACTGCTATTTCCTTTTTTTATATATAAATCAACAGACTAACAGGAAAGAACCGTCATGTCAGGATGTTCTTCCAACTCATATATAACTAGATTTTTATTGATGTTCATTTCTTAAGATAATGGAGGTTGAATGTTAAAAACTTTGGTTTTGATTAAAGTTTACAATCAGTAAACTGATACTATGTCATAAATGAAGAATGTAGTCTATAACTTGCAAAATGACAGCGGAATTCTGTGTTCTGTATAGCTTACTATTCCATTTAAGGGGGGACCAACCCACTTTTTTTGGTAGGAATATGAAAGGTTGGAATCCGTACCTTAGTTTCCTTTTAAAATAGCCAAGTGCCTATAGACATTTGGTCTTTTCATTACTTTGCACCCATACCAGTCACACGATCTAGTAACAAGATCAGTCATGATTTTATTCATAGACTTTTTAAAGAGGCCTGGGTAAAACTAATAGTTATCATAGGAAAGTTCATCATAGGATAGACTTATAGGAGAAATGAGCATTTTCCTGAAAATTCATATATAGTAAACAATTTCACAGAAGAAGGAAAATTATTTAGGAAATACATTTTTTATTAAAAACCTGAGAAATAAGATATAGTTAGGCCAAGCAATAGGCAACTGTAAAGACTTTCTTAAAATAATTATGTTCAAAAAGATATCGCATCTTTGGTTAAGCATCCAATTCTTGGTTTCTGCTCAGGTCATGATCTCAGGGTCCTGAGATGGAGCCTCACGTTGGGATCCATGCTCAATGCAGAGTTGGCTTGGGTTTCTCTCCCTCCCCCTCTGCCTCTCTCTCAAATAAGAAAAAAGAAAAAAACATCTTTCAATGATCTGTTCTATATGACATTCTGGAAAAGGCAAAACTATAGAGACAATAAAATGGTAAGTAGTTCCCATGGTTGAAGGGGAGCCAGAGGAGAGATGTATAGGTGAGCACAGGGGATTCCTAGGGCAGTGAAGCTATGATACTTTCAGGGTGCATACATGAAATTATGCATTTATCGAGACCCATAGAAATTTACAGCACAAACAGTGAACCTTAATGTATTCAATTTAGGAAAAAAATTTTAGGAAGAAGTTAGGGGATCCCAGGAAGGAATGCAGAGTATGACAAGAAAATCTAACTGTATTACAAATATGTAAAACAACCACTGTCTTCCTTGCAATAACCTGTAGATCCAGTCTTGTCATAAGAAAAAACGTCAAACAAATCCCTGTTATGGGGACATCCTACAGAACTCCTCAAAATTGATAAGATCATCACCAACAAGAAAAGCATGAGAAACTTTTATGGCCAAGAAGAGCTAAAGAGATATGAAAACTAAATATAATATAGCACCCTAGCGAGGATCCTGGAACAAAAAAAGGATGTTAGGCAAAAACTAAGGAAATATGGATAAAATGTAGACTTCAGTTTCTAATAATGTATCAATATTGGCTTCTAATTGTAATGAATGCACCATCCTAATCTAATATGTTAGTCATAGGGTAAGCTGATTGTGGAATATATGGGAACTCTCTATACTATGCTCTCAATTTTTCTGTAAATCTAAAACTTCTAAAACATAAACCTGTTTTTTTAAATACTAATTTGATGCACTGAAGCCTTTGCAAGTCACAAAGAGCTTTTGCATTTGTCATTTCACTTATTTTTGTAATAATTCTCCAAAGCAATTTTTGTTATTTTCATAAAGTAATTTCTTGATTAAAGCTCAGATCAATTTTTCTTTCCATAGCTACAATTTTAGTAGTTTAGAAACCTAGAGGTAGAAAGAGCTTCAAACAGTTTTCAGAAATAAGTATATCTATGTTAAATACTGGAATATCAGTTGCTTTCTCCTTCTCTTCTCCTATCCCCTCCTTTTAAAAACAAATCTCTTCTTTTCATCCAAGGCTGCTGACAGCATGTCCCTTTGGTGGAGCCACACCTGATATCTAACCATCTGAAGACCTCACCAGTAATCTCACCCTGTTGGAGTTTCCTACTTAATTGTCTATCACCCACCACATTGTCAGTGTCTTGGGGCAGGCACACTGTGTCCCCACAGACTTGTGCAAGCATATCATGTAGTATACATTCAATATATGTTTGAAGAAACCAAACTTCAGTCTGCTTAGGGAACTGTGAGCTAATACAATTAGAGAGCTAATGTCCCTGTGCTTGTTAAATGCCATAACGGAGGGTATGCACATAGGAATGTCAATTCTTATTATTTACGGTAGTTGTGTCTGTAAAGTCACTGCAAACACTGAATTGGTAGATACTGAACAACTGCGCATGGACGAAATACAGGGTTAATTTCCTGAAACACTTTGGTCATGGTATTTTGTCAACTGATCAATACATAACCCGGTTTTATATGTGCTTCTGTTCCCATATGCTTTATTTAATATATACTCTTGATTAATTAACAGTGAACTCAGGACCCACGGCACTGCAACTCATGCCGAGAGAAGCTAATTTAGCACAGGTATTTTATATATATACATATAATCCATAAGGCACAGCATTGCTTTTTTTACACTTCAGCACAACCCTTGGGGGCCATTTTAAACAGCAAAATAACCAACAGAAAGCACAAAGATTTGAAGAACATGGCACTAAATTCACAATGTAAGGGCTGAAATGAGGAGGCAGAGTGTCATCTCATTCTACATCAGCTGGTAATGTGCATGGCAGGTGACTCAAGTTTTTCACCTCTCTGTATATAACTGTGAATGACTTCAAAAGTCTTACTGTAGTGATTTTGAGATTACAAATAAACTTTAGCAAGTAGACGAATTTGAAAATACAGAATGTGTGAATCATGAAGATCGACTGTACTTCACAGCTTCTAGAACCTGATTGCTCAGACAATAATTTCCCAATTGCTATGTAATGGATCTTTGAAAGGCACCAGCACTTGGCACCAAGGTGCCTGAGTTCTGCTCCCCTGCCTTATATTTCCTGATTAGATGAGACAGCTCTAACCAAGGCACTCTCTCCTAAGGGCATATGGAGGGGAGCAAATATAGGGTAGCACTATTCATACAGGATCCTGTTGAACCATAAATCTTATAAATGGACAGGATCTCAACGTTCATCTGTTTTATTTCAAATATACTCCAAATGTAGAAACTGAGACACGGATGCATTAAAGTGGCTTGCTCAAAATTAGCATCAATGCCAGAAAAATAACCATGTCCCACAGTTTTTACTTTGCTGGTACATTGTGTTATGTGTTGATAGGTTTCTTTGTTTGCTTATTTATTTACGTTTACTGAAAGTTACCATGTGCAAGGAAATGTATGGCTGCCTGTCCTCAAGAAGTCTACAGTCTAGAAATTCTATGCACAGACTCTCCCTAGACTCAGATTTTTTTTTTTTTTTTTGATGCTCTACCAGATTATTGGCTTTAAAGTTGTGTTAACTCATTTAATGCATAGGTCTTGTACACTCTCCATCAGGTAGACAATATGTTTAATATTTTTACCTACGGATTGATTACAAGCCCTCTTCCCTTTTTATTCTGCATCCCATCCCTAGGAGAAAGACTTGGAAATTCATATTCCAATTCAGATTTCTCTTCTGAGCTTCAAACTAATATATCCAACTGTCTACTTGGCATCTCCACTTAGATTTCTTAAGTGTACCTCAAATTTGACATATCTCAAAGTAAAATTGTACTCTCCACTCCCCAACCCCCCCCCAACATACTCTAGAAACCCGGGAACCCTTAACACTTATGTTTTCCATACCACCCACATTTAATCACCAAGACCTGTTGAGTGTACCTCCACAATGTATTTTGAATTCATCTAGATCTCTCCATCTCTGTCTCAAACACCCAAATCCAAGCCACTGTTATTGTCTAGGACACTGCATGGCTTCTTAACTGCTCTCTGCACTCCATTCTTGGCCCTCCAAACTGTTCTTCACACAGAGGACAGAGTGAATTTTTTAAACTGTAAAGAATATAATATTGCTTTACAGCTTTAAAAATCTCCAGTAGTGCTTGCTATATAGTTTAGAAAAAGTCCTCAAACTCCCTAAGATGATCTTCAAATATTTGTATGTGCTGCTCCCTCACCCCCCGCACCTGTCTCTTCAGGATAAGCACTGGCCGTTCTCCTCCTCACTCTGCATTTTAGCTATCTCAACCCTCCTTCATGTGCTCAAATGCCCCACACCTTCTCCCAGTTTAACACCTGCAAATATGCCACACTTTTCACCTTTAAAATTCTTTCTTAGAATATTAGTCAAGACAATTCCTGCTTATATTTTAGATCTCAACTTAAACATCATTTCTTCAGTGAGACCTTTTCTGACTTTCTCAATTTAAATTAGAACTTCTTGTTACACACTACATACCTGGTCTTTCCTTCCATAGCACTTATTCTAATCATAATTATAAGTCTGTTTTATAATACTTTGTGTCCTATCTCCCTTTCTTCACAATATATTCCATGTAGAAATCTATGTTTCCCTCTCCAGTGCTTAATTCTCAGTGTGTAGTACAGCACTTTGCCAGCACTACTCTCTGAAAATAACTGTTGAATTAATAAATACGCTGTCAGAGCTATTATTTTTTATTTAGATATGACATACATATAATAAAGTACATAGAGTGACCGATAGTAAGGATATAGCTTGATTTTTTTTTAAAGATTTTATTTATTTATTTGACAGATCACAAGTAGGCAGAGAGGCAGGCAGAGAGAGAGGAGGAAGCAGGCTCCCTGCTGAGCAGAGAGCCCCACGTGGGGCTCGATCCCAGGACCCTGAGATCATGACCTGAGCCGAAGGCAGAGGCTTAACCCACTGAGCCACCCAGGCACCCCTATAGCTTGATTTTTAAATATATGTATATATCTGTTTACCAATACCCATGTCAACATGTAAAACATTATAATTGTTATTATAACGTTCATTCCTTAACTTGGAAATTTCAGTTATGAGCCTCAGCTGTGTAGTATGGTAGTTTAGAACAGTGTTTCTAAAAATTTTAATGAGCAAAGAATCACCTAGGGACCTTGTTAAACTACAGACGCTGATTTACCACATCAGAGGTCGGGCTCAAGACACTGAATCTCTAACAAGTTTCCTGGTCAAGCTAGTGTTGCCAGTTCATGAACCACACTCTGAGTAACACTCTTTCAGAAAAGGGATATATGAATGGGCAAAGGACTGGGTTTGAGTCCTGCCTTTGCTATTTGGTAGCTCTGTGAAGCTAGGTCAATTATTTAACCTCTCCACAACTCTTTCTTTTATTATTTGTGAAATAGGAGCAATAATATCTACCATGACATGATTGTTGTAGGGTAAATGGAGATGATGTATGGCACAGTGTTTGGTGTGCAATATATGACGTATCACTACTGTCATATCTTGCATAGAACACTACAAGTACTCCACACCAATGGATGAGGTTTCTTATCCATAAAGTTAGATGGCACTTCATCAGTAAATCCTCTTCTAGTATCCATCTCCCTTGTATATTTCAGTCATCTTTTTAAAGAAATTTCCTCACCATAGCATATACGCTCCCCAATGTCCATCACCCAACCACTCCATCCCTTCCACTTCCCTCCCCTAGCAACCCTCAGTTTATTTCCTGAGATTAAGAGTCTCTTATGGTTTGTCTCCCTCTCTCATTTCATCTTGTTTGATTTTCCCCCTCCCTTCCCCTATGATCCTCTGTCTTGTTTCTCAAATTCCTCTTATCAAATTCCTCTTGTCTTTCTCTGACTGACTTATTTCACTTAGCATAATACCGTCTAGTTCCATCCATGTCATCTTTTATACTTAAGAAGAAAATGTGGAAAAAATCAAGAACACTGTTTAGTAGAGGGAGGTGTGGTTGAGAATCTTAAAACAATAGTGAAAGAAGTAAAACATCCAATTAATAAATGTTTATGGAATGCCTTCTCTGAGTGAGCGCTTGTCCTAGCCCTTAAGGAACTCACAGCTTAATGCAGAGATAGAAGATAAATATTTGAGCTAGTAGTAGTTTGGTAGGGGAACTCAGTACTCCGAGAAATCATTTCTATTTACCTGATGTAAAAGCTTTTATAAACCAGGCTCAGCAGAACCAATAATATCCCTGAGACTTGTGTAGAGTTAATTTACTTTTGGTTCTCTGCCCAGTTCTGTCAATTAAACACAGGGTCTTAAGTTCTTTTTTATTTTCCCAATTAGGTTAATAGAAAAAGATTTCTGTGGTCCTTAGGGCAAAGTACAAATTCCTTAGGCTGGAACCCAAAGCAATTCACAGATGGATAACTGGCCTCCTTGGTTGCCTAACCCCTACCCACCATGCCCACTCCACAGATCTTTGCTTCAGCTTTATCAGCAAGATCCATTCCCATAAATGGGGTCATTCTCTCTACTATTTCCAGATCTTTGGTTTTGTTCCCTTTGCTTGAAGCCCTTCCCCCTAAATCCTATTTATTCTTCAAGAGTTACATTAAGCATCTCTTATTCCAGGAAATATTTCCCAAATTCCAAATTTGAGTTAATTGCACCTTGCTTTTGCTTTTGTGTAAATTTTTTGTTAAATCATGGCTTATATTCTACTGTAATCTTAGGTTTACTTGATGACCCTGCACTAACTATAACCTTTAAAGAATAGTCCTTGAATACTGTTATGCTGAAAATAAATTTAAAAAATAAAAAAAAAAAAAGAATAGTCCTGAGTCTTACCTTTCTCTGCCTCCCACATACTAAGCAGTAGGTCTACACATGGAGGTCCATAATCCATAATCATGCCTATAGAGGGCAAATAAAAATTCACTCCTCATGCAAAAAGCTACATGGAAAGACTTGAAACATCATCACTATTAGTAGTAGTAGTAGTAGTAGTAGTATTTTACATTTGACTAAATTCTAAAGAAAACAACAACAACAACAACAACAACAACAAACCACAATGTCAGGTTACAATGTTAGGAAGAGCCAAGACAAACAGAATGGCAAAATTTAAGATTGGAATTTAAGAAGCAAAATACAGTGGAGGAAAATGCAGATGAAATAACTGAGAGAAAATAACAAAGTTGGAAGAATTCTAAAACTAAGGTATCCAGAGAAACAGAGATCTGTGAATTGGGTGTGTGGGCAGTGAGGCTAAAAGATACAGTTGTATCAGAAGGCATTTTGAATTGTCTTTGTGGGTATAGGCTGGGATTTTTTTTTTTTTTTTTTTTTTTCCTTTTTTTTGGGAAAGCTTCTTTGGTGTTTGCTCTTGAGAGATGAGTCCCACAGAAGGTGTGTAGATGAAATCCAGAGGAAAGCTGACTGATGAAGAGAACATCAGAGAGCATCATGTTTCTTTCTAGGCTGTGGAGACTAGACCTCTAGAGCAACACTGCTCAATAATAAATAATATAAATCTCTTGATTCATTTTTGTGGGCCATTCATCCATCTGAGATAAACATGAGGGAGACAAAAAGCCAGCATTCCATTGCAGAGTTTGGCTGCTCTGACTTACAAGCCTTTCTGTAAGTTACATTCCATGAGAACACAGACATATCCATTCATTTGCATCTTGTCTATCTCTGTTTTCACAGGACTGACCACATTAGAGCTGCGTAGGACAGAGAGGGATCTTATGGCTGGTAAAGCCTAAAGCATCTGTCAGGCCCCTTGCAGATAAGTTTGCTATCCCCTGTTCTAATCTCACACATTTCTCCTTTCTGTAACAATGTAGACAGGAAAGCCACAAACCCAATGAAAGTGATAAATCAAAACTCCAGTTGCCGTCCATGTACCATCTGATGTGTTTTTGTCTTTCAGATTGTGGACAACTATACATTAGTTCATGAAAACTTTGTTACATGCAAGCTGCTACCAAAAACAAATACTATGTTGTTTCATTTTATTATTATATGAATTTAGATAAAATGAAGATCAGTAGGGGGGATTTTAATGTATCAGGATAAGGAGAATTCACATCTTGGGAATTTTGAGGCAGTAATTTCCAATAGAAAACAAGCCTTAATAAGTATATATACTTAGATCTATGTACAGAAAGTTAAATCTATACACTTATCTTGAAAGAAATATGAATATGCAAGGAGATTTAGCAATTAGAACATTTGTGTATGTTATAAAAGATTTGAAATAATCTAAGTATCCAGCAATAGAGGATTCGATCAGTAAATTAAGGTTTACTGATATACCAAAATTGATATGCAATGTATGCATTAAAATATTATAAACTATTTATAAACATGAAAAGATTATTAACTTGCCATTTGCTATTAGCAAAGATGTAAAACCGGAAGGATAGAGCAAAATAGTAGTCGGTGTTACGGGTAGATGGAAAAATTAGGAATGAGTTAGTTTTTCTTTTTCTGTTGTGTATTCCCATAATTAATAGGTACATTTGAAAAATAATGGAAAATACACCATTCCCAATACACACATATATACTACATTTTTTTCATAAATATAATAAATAGTCTTGAGGGGAGACAACGTCTAGAGAAGGTACTCTGGAGTTTGTACCAATTTCCCTACCTCCTGGGGTTTACACTTCAAATATATGCATCTTGAAACACACAAACACACAGACACACACAGACACGTACACAGACACAGACACACACACACACACACATAAATAGGAGGCAATACCACTTCCTGGTTTCTTGTTCCTCCCTTCACTAAAGTTCTGACCTATGAATTCCTTGGATCTCTTTCCTATGTATACATCCTATCCAACTAGAAAAAAGACTGAATATGATTTATTTATATTCTTGTCTGTAAATAGTCCCGAGTAAAGCCAGATTCCCTATTTCCATACTTTCCAAAACTAATATGAGCTATTAATTACTTTCCACTATTGAATGAGATAAATCTCATAAGTAATTACTTCATTTCTATATAAAAGAGACATAACCAAAGTTAAAAAATATAACGGAGGGGCACCTGGGTGGCTCAGAGGGTTGGGTCTCTGTCTTCGGCTTGGGTCCTGGGATCAAGTCCCACACTGGGCTCTCTGCTCAGCGGGGAGCCTGCTTCCTCCTCTCTCTCTGTCTGCCTCTCTGCCTACTTGTGATCTCTCTCCCTGTCAAATAAATAAATAAAATCTTTAAAAAATATATAAGGGAAAAGAGGGCAGATTGGGGTGAAGATTTCCCACTTTTTCCACTTTTTTTAAAAAAAGATTTTATTTATTTGACAGAGATCACAAGTAGGGGGGGGGGGGGGGGTGGAGAGGCTCCCTGCCAAGCAGAGAGCCTGATGTGGGGCTCAATCCCAGGACCCTGGGATCATGACCTGAGCCAAAGGCAGAGGCTTAACCCACTGGGCCACCCAGGTGCCCCATTTTTTCCACTTTTTATCTCATGAATCAGGATCATGAAATAATTATTAGACTTTTCTTGACATTCTGAGTTTTCAACAATTTTTTTGAGATGAAGTTAGGCACCCTGGTATGATTTCCTCATCTCAACTGCTGTGATATTCTTTTGTGATAAAATAATGTTCGGTGTTTAGTTTCATAGGAACTTTTCTATAAAAGATTTATTCCAAGTATAAGCATAAAGGGCCTCCTTATAAGTTCAGCAAATTTTTAGGATGCCTGATTGGGCTCAGTCTGTTAAGTGTGTTTTTTTTTTTTTTTAACTTATTTACATTCAATTAGTTAACATATAATGTATCATTTGTTTCAGATGTAGAGTTCAATTATTCATCCACTGTGTATAAAACCCAGTGCTCGTTACATCATGTGTCCTCCTTACTGCCCATCACCCAGTTACCCCATTCCCTTGCCCCTTCCCCTCTAGCAACCCTCAGTTTGTTTCTTATAGTTAAGAGTCTCTTATGGTTTTTTTTTTTTTTAATTAATTTTATTTTTTATAAACATATAATATCTTTTTTATCCCCAGGGGTACAGGTCTGTGAATCGCCAGGTTTACACACTTCACAGCACTCACCACAGCACAC
>NW_019154086.1:12881713-12983725 GCF_002288905.1 Enhydra lutris kenyoni
CAGTGGAACAGACTTTTAAAAGTCCCGATTTTGTGCTCCGTTGCTCCGCCGCTTGCCGGGAGCCGGCCCCTCCCCCCGCGGTCTATCTTCCCGTCGCTTTGGATTCACTTCTCCGCCCGCGTCCTACCTTTCAGAAAGTGGTTGATTTTCTGTTTCTAGAGTTGCTGTTCTTCTTCTCTTCGATCTCCCGTTGGATTTGTAGGTGTTTGCAATCTTTAGATAAGCTATCTAGCTGATCTCCCGCTACCTGAAGTAGTCTCAGCCTGCTACTTCTCCGCCATCTTGACTCCTCCCTCTTATGGTTTTTCTCCCTCTCTGGTTTTGTCTTTGATTTCAGCTCAGGTCATGATCTCCAGGTTGTGAGATCAAGCCCTGCATCAGGCTCTGCACTGGGAAGGGATACTGCTTGGGATTCATTCTCTCTCCTTCTCTCTCTGCCCCTCCCACATACAACATCTCCCACCCCCATGCTTGCTTTTCTGCTCTCGCTCTCTCTCTCTAAAAAAAATAAAGTTCAGTAAATTTTCAGAAAAGAACATCATATCCCTATTGCCTTAAATTCTGAAACATCATTATTATCCATGTCATAAAGTTATTATAAATATGAGAAATGTACTTAAGATACCAACGGTGTTGCTTGGCAAGCTACATCATTCAACATACAGTTGCTAATTTCTTGCTCCTTATTTTTGATCAAACATGTTATCTGGCAAAATAAAATCAAAACTAGTATGTTGCCCAACAATTTCATTTTCAACTGATTATTGTGGACAACATATAAAACAACTTCCAGGTACTTAGTTGGATTCTAGGGAACAATTTCTTTCCTTCTTTTTCTTTTTTTAAGATGTTATTTAATTATTTTGATAGAGGGATAGAGAACATGAGCAGGGAGAGCAGCAGACAGAAAAAGAGGGAAAAGCAGGCTATCTGCTGAGCAAGGAGCCTGATGCAGACTGGATCCCAGGACCCTGGGATCACAACCTGAGCCAAAGAAAGCCTCTTAACTGACTTAGCCCAATTTCTTAGGTGACAGTTTCAAATTAAGATAGGGCTTCATTTCCTCTTCACCTTTTTCTGTTTCTCTCTGAGGTAAACATGGTAAGTCACCCATCTCTTGCAAAAGGCCAGAGGATTGAACTAAGAAGCAGGATATGATTCTGAGTAATATGGGAATCTTTGTTTCTGAGAGAGTGTATGTGTGTGCTTGTGAAGGTCCATGCTGTCAAACAGCAGCAGCAGGACTCTGGTGAGGTGCTGCCACCCTGTCCATCTAACACACGGGAGAACTTGTGTACCAGATTCTGAAATGAAAAAGATGCTCTTGCGCAGGATTGCACATCTTGTGTCAGCCTGAGCCTCAGCATTTTTTCCCCCGTCTGGAGTTTAGAGAGAGTCTTACCACATCAAGCTCAAAGCAGAAACACTAATCACCTCCACACTTTTTAATGCCTTGTTTTTCTCCACCGCAAAAACGTTTATCTCTGCTGAAATACTGTTTTTCCTAAAGCCTAGACTTGGTATTTACTTCCTCAGTCTCTGCATGTTAAATGACTTCTTGCAATTCTTGGATGAATATGGGCATGGTTGTATAATACAAAAATCATTTAAAAGTTTAGCAGAAGATTTTAGGTGGTGGTACATAAAAGGCTTATTTCCTTTAAATCTTGTCTCTTGGTACATAGAATCAGATGAATTGCCAAGGGGGGAAATAAATCCCATCTCTGATTTAGTGCCCAAAAATGATTAATGCTTTGAGTATACTGGTTGCTTTAAAAAAAATTTGTGGTTTTGAAGCTTTCATCAAGTTTCACTTTTATCCTTATATTTAGGCTGATGTTTCCATTAAGTGAATTAGGCAAATGTGTAATAAGCCATCTACATATTACATAAAAGTATTGTCACTCTGGCTTACAAAGTACATAACAGCCTGTGAATAAATAGCTCATTGAACGCTACCTGGAAGGTAATATCTATTCATTGAACAAACACTCACCCAAGTTGATACATTTTGAGAGAAAAGAAGGCTCGGGAACAAAGGGTCTGTAACTAGAAAAGAGGTACCAATAAACATATATGGGAGAGATATTAGGTATTAATATTTTAGATTATAGAGAAAATATCTGTGAAAGGAAAATATGAATACCAAGACCATATTTTACTACATAATTTTGCTTAGATATAATCTATTTGCCATTTTTTTTTAATGTAGAAATTGGATGTAATGATTTATGATTTTCTGGGAGCCATTAGCCAAAGATGTCTATATATTCTCAACTTCAAAAGGGAAAGGCCATTCTTTAAAATTTTTGGTTTGATCATCTGGGTAAATGGAGATGCCATCTCCCCAAATAAGAAATATTGGGATTGGTGCAGAGCTGGGTGGGGTAAAGGGAGTTCAGTCTGGGACAAGAGAAGTTTGAGAAGCTTGAGGGATTTCTAAGCAGCAATGCCAAGTTAAAATGAGAGCCCAAAGGCTATATCTGGGCCAGAGGTAGACATTTTAAAGTCCTTGGCAAATAGGGTCTTAAAGCCAGCAAAATGATGTAAAGCAAGACACAGAAGTTCAGGACAAAGTCTTGAAGTCAAAAACATCCTTAAGTTTAAACACGGACGGCAGTTCACATGTCAAGTGCTTTGCGAAGCACTGGGCCAGGCGCCTCACCTACATTCATCATCCTTACTCAGTGCAGCTTTATGAAGAAGAGCCATCATTTCCATTTTCTGAATTAGCAAGTGAGGTCCCCAAATCATAAAGTCACTAGTCCAAGGTCACACTGCTAGGAAGTACCAAAACTAGGAATTGGACACAAGTCTGTTTTGTCCCAAAGCACCTATGTCCATGAGCATAACATTCTCTGTGTCACCCCTTTGCTATTCCGTATGTGTTGTATACTTCTGTTGTATAAATAACCTCACTTTAATCCTCACAACAACTCTGCAGGAAGGTATTCTTACCTCAGTTTTGCTGCTAAGGAATCAGAGACACACAGGTCCAGTGATATATCTTAGGTTGGATGGCTAATTCTAGGGAAGCAGGATTCATACCTATGTACCCCTGTATGTCACATTGCTTCTTTGGTCTAGAGAGGAGAGGATGAAGATCTCTTAGGTGCATTCCTGGAGGAGGGGTGCCTAAGCCGGAGACTGATGTAAAAATTTCTTTGAGGTCTGAGGATTCAAAATAATACCAAGTGTTTTTGGATTAGATGTTAAGGGAAACCTTTCCTGATTTTTCTCTAAGAAGTAATGGATTTGTCAGGACCCTGTTATTGTCAGAGTAACAATAAAAAATAGAATACTTCTAGAAATGATAGGCAAATATATCCAGCCTTGGTATTCTCCAAGATGAGAAGTTTAGACTAAAAGGTCCTCATGTTCCCCTAACCTTAAGATGTCTATAATGTATGAAGTTCAGGTGTCTCACACACTTTCCCAGCTTACTGGACAGAGCATCCTGTTCCAATTGTGCATAAAGCCTAGAGATGAGGACCAGACAGACTGCCAGACTGTTGACTAAGCTAATTTTTAATAAACTTTTTTTTTATTTTTTAAATTATTTATTTATATTTTTAACTCCTGGAAGATGCTCTTGCCCCACTTGCTTTCCCCAGGTCAAATGAGTCAGGATTAACATACCTTCTCTAGAAACGATCCTGATTTCTAAGTTACTTTATTCTCTTCGTCTGCTCAGACTGATGAGATATGCATGGTACTATGCAACTAATTTAGACAGTAATTACTGTTAATTTCCCCTCCCTATTATAGCAGAAGCAATGCTGAAGTTCAGAAGAACCACTTCGGCCTCTGTCTATGCCATGGTTCTGTAAATTTCCAACCCTGTAATATGGTGACGAATTTTGCTTAAAGCAGGTTTAATTACCTTAGAAAACCTCAAGGAACAGTCAGATGGAAGAAATTTGTTACCAGTTTCACTCAAAGTAGCCCAAAGGGATTGAAGGAGAAAGATGAATATTATAGACAGTTTGTTACCTAGCAGGGTAGAAAGATAATAAACTTGGCTCCTTTTCCAGCTGAACTGTAAAAATCATAATCTTTCCCTTGACAGAGATTCACCAAATCAGTCTGGCAGTCTTTGGATAGCCTTGAACCTAGGGTTACTGGCAAGGATAAATGAAAATTGCACATGGCTGGGGTTGATCTATTGACCCTCCTTTCAAAGCCCTGCTCTGAAGAGGAAGATACTTTTATTAAAAAAAAAAAAATGCAACTTTTCAAGAACCATGTTCATTCAGAAAGACCCTGGTATTGACCAAGTCAGAGGCCCCATATTCCTTTTGAGGAGGTAGTTGTAATAAAATATATGTTTTAAAGCATAATTGAGACTGGAATTTAAAAGGGATGAGATGAATATGAATATTTTGTTTGGGTACCTAACTTATTAAACTCTCCTGTTTCCATTCTGACTAGATGACGTCTTAGTGGCATCATTCTCATTGTGTTACTGGACACAGACCTGGGCATGCATGTAAGGACTTTGAATGCTTCACCCACGCTCACAGATAATTAGTATGCAGACTGCTATGGGATAGATTTCTAAGATGGCACACATTTGGTAATTTCTACATGTAGTTGCTGTCTAAACATGCATGTACACTTAAACTGTTTTAGGCACCAACTTCGGTCAGTCTTTCATGATTTCTACTTTCATAAAAGCTCTATCCTGGATCACCTTCTGTTTCATATTAAATATCCACAGGCATGGGCACCATCGTGTTAGTTTTATCATGTAAACAAATTGTTGTCATATAGATCTTAATTCATGGAGAAGAGGAACATTACACAGAGACTATTGCTCATAGCTAATGTTTATGGGAAGGGTGCTGTTAATATATATGCACTAAGTTTAAGGACTCTGACTACTGTTTGATAACCAAAAAAAGGGTGAACCATTGCCAGGGTCACCTGGCTGGCAGTGGGTCTCCCTGGAGGTCATGCCTTTGGCCACTAGGACTACCATGTTTCCCATGCAATATGTACATCAGCTCTCTACATTAGGATAAATAAAATGCTCTCTGAATTTTCCCCCTACTTTAATGTCAAGAATATCTTTACTTAATGCATACTCTATCGGCCATGAGTGTAGAAAAAATTCCTTTAAAGCCTTCCAATGAGGCTTTCCTCTTCTGACTCATCAAGTCAGTTCTCAATAATGACATCAATTACCTCTATGTCAATAAAGACAAATGTCTTTCCTTAGCTTTTTCATCTTATTTTAATTCAAAAGCAGCCTTAAACATAGTTGATTTTTCCATTCTTCTTAATGTACTTCCTTCACTGGGCTTTGAGGACACTACACATTCCTGAGTTTCCCCTTGCCTCACTGGTTAGTTCTTCTCAGTCCCCCGGACTGATCCCTCCTCTTCCGCCTGATCATGGAGTGTCCAGAACTCAATGCTCACCCCTCTTTTGTCCTTCCCTGCTATGTGTGTGTGTACATACCATTCACATATAAAACAGGTACACATTTCTGTTTCCAACCCGGGCTTCTTTCCTGAACTTTGGATTTGAGTATACACCTATCTGCTTGACATCTCCACTTGGGTATATAGTAGATAGTTCAAACTTAACAAGTCCAAGACAGACTCTGATTATCACCCAAATCATGTAGCCTTTACCATCTCATCAGTGGAAAATTCTCTCTCTGGCTGCCCAGGCTTGAAGTAACCCTCTTATAGTCTTATAGTCTCTATATGACCCATGAGGAAATCATATTGGTTCTACTTTCAAATATAACTAGAATCTAAGCACCTTTTGCTATTACCCTGGCCCAAGAAGTCATTGTTTCTCACCTCCTTGAAGGACTTATAAAATGTTAGATCATACTGCATGTCTGCTTGAAACTCTGCAAGATATCCATTCATCTCAGAGTAAAACCAAGGTCCTTGCAAAGGCCTGCAAAGGCCTGCATATCCCTACATTACCTGCCCCCTTTCCAGTCCTGAGTTAGTTATCTGTCCTCATCTCCTACTACTCTCCTTGTTCATAGATCACCTTCCTCTAGCAGTTCTAGCCTCCCAAAACACTAGCTGTGCTAACTTCCAACACATCAAGCATGTTCCTGTCTTAGGGCCTTTGCTCTACCTTTTCCCTGTGTGCTACACTCTTCCCCCGGATGTCCTCTTGGCTTTGTCCTTCATCTTCTTTAACTTTCTTGTCAAGTTTGCCTTTTTACTTTTGGTTGGCCTTACCCTATTCTACAGTGATGCTATTTCCATAGCATGATTACCTTTAATATATTACATAATATACTTGTGTGTTAAGTTTATGATTTTTTGCCTAAGATCCACAAGAGCAGGGACTTTTGATTGTTATTGCTGCTTACTGATATAGCTCAGGTATCTAGAACAGGTGAACTATATAAATGAATAACTATTCGTTTATAAAATAATTCATATAAAGTACTTTCCCTGGCATTAAGCAAATGCTCAGTGAAAGCTATTTATTACTTAGCTTTTATAAATGGGAATTTTTTTGGGGGGAGGGGCTCTTTTCCTCTGAGAATTATGTGAGACTTAGTTTATAGAAAAAGCAATACCTTTCAAAGAAATGAATTTTAAAGTGCACAGTAGTATGTTACTTTACTATTTGTTTACAAGAAGATTGGCCCTGATAGGGCTGCAAAATAGTAGAGGTTTACTTCTACATATCCACCTCCACCTGTAGTCCCCTCTTCAGAATATGCTCATCTCATCTCATGGTGCTGAGAATTTGATGAGATTGTATGCTCTTCATACTTTTTTTTTTAATTTTATTTTTAATAAACATATAATATATTTTTATCCCTAGGGGTACAGGTCTGTGAATCGCCAGGTTTATACACTTCACAGCACTCACCATAGCACATACCCTCCCCAAAGTCCATAACCCCACCCCCCCTCTCCCAACCCCCCTCCCCCCATCAACCCTCAGTTTGTTTTGTGAGATTAAGTCACTTATGGTTTGTCTCCCTCCCAATCCCATCTTGTTTCATTTACTCTTCATCAAGAATAGTTCCTATAAAATGGTATGATAGACTAATGCATAAAAAAATATAAAATACTGATAAGGCTTAACTTGTCTCCTTTTCCAGAGCCATTCACTTTTGAAAAGAGAATTGAGTGTGGATTATGAATGTGATACAGAGGCTAGAGAGGAAAGGGCTCTTCCTTCTATGCAAAATTCACTCTACTTAGATAATCAAATCATATTCTTTTAAGACTAGCCCTGAAAATCAGCATTTAAGAGAATAAGTAGATATTTGTAGTTATTGTTGGTTACAACTTCATCTGTATTTCACTCAATATTTCTCCTTTGTATATAGATTTGCATTACTATCTCTATTTGAAGAATGATCTTGATGAAAGAAAATGGTCAGCAACCCACTCTAAGCAAGATAGAAATGATGCTTGCTGGGAGTAGGGAGTTATCTAATGACAAGGAAAATAGCCATGTCTTCTTAAAGATACTTCATAGCTTCATAGTATCCATCACCCTTTGTCAAGTAAACTCTCCTTTCTGTTAACTGCCTGTGTCACAAGAACTTTTGAAATATCAATTGAGATTTAAATTTTAGAAGCTGTTCATATTCAGAAGAGCACAAAAGCAGTTACCACCTGTCTAGTAATGCAAAGAGACTTTAACTCAAAGTTAATAAATGCAAATCCATCTTAACTTATATCCTGGCTGATTGAGAAGAATTTTTTTTTCACTTGAATTTTATCAGTATAGCTACTACAGTATGGGAAGGTTGTCCCATGTTCAGATAGTTCAGATAGTCCAGAGATAAAAGAACAAAGCCATAACTCTATTATTTATGTAGCAAAAATAAACATCAACAGCAGAAAGCATTGTCTTAATTATGGGTAAGTTGTTTTCTAATGATTACTGTTTTTTTTTTTTTAAACTTTCTTACCTGGTTTATTTAATAACTTTTAGTGAGACATCAATTACATAAAATACACAGAGCTGGCTGTATGTTTTATACAAAGATACTCATTTCAATTCAGTAGATACTTGTGAGTACCTACCATGTTCTAGGAATTTTGCCAGGTGCTGAAAATGCCTTGATGAATGACGTGGTCCCTTTTCTCTAGAAACTGACAGCTTAATGTGAGACATTAACATATAATTAAATAATCAATTTAATACAATACAATCACAATACAAAATATTATCACAATACAAAAATATCACAATACAATGTGATATTTCCACCAACAGTCTATCTAAGATCTAGCTATAGTACCCAGAGAAGAGATGAGATATTAACTTAGATGTAAGAGAGGATTTCACAGAGGAAGACAGATGTGGTTCTATTTTGAAGAATCTATAAGAACTTTCCAGGCAAGGATGAGAAGATAATTTTATTGTGTTTTGGGAAGACTGCCTTTACATCTTGGAAGAAAAATGGGGGAGAAAGGATGAGGGAAGAGATAGATATCCAAAACAAAAAGGATGAGGGAAGAGATAGATATCCAAAACAAAAATTATAATGATGCTATGTTTATAGAGAACAATGTTTACTGCATTCCAATTGAAACAAACTGTATCAAGTACCTTGTCATATCCAAAGATAAATGAGACACAGACTCTTGCACTTTAATGTAAGAGACATGAAAATGATTACTTAAATATGTTAGAATAACATAGTGTTACGATAATCAGAAATACAAATTGCAGTTGGACTAGGTTGTCTATTGTAACCAGGAAATTGAGCAGGGACAACTGGGTTAGAATGAGACTGGTGCATTAAGAGTAGAGGTCAGTATTTGCTCAAGTTTAGACTGTTGATCCTTTGGAGTACCCCATATAACCTTTGGGACTACTTTACACATACCCAGACACACAGACACACACTTCATTGTATTCATGAGCTCTCCCAAGCACAAGAATTCCTTCCTAGCTCCTACACTGCTTCCTTCTCCCCATCTACTAGTTGACTTTTTGGACCTTCTTGTTTTCATATCTTAATTTCCATTATTTGTTGTAGCATTTGGATTTAGTGATCTATTTCAGGACTAACTGCAGAAATCTTGAAGACTACTTCTAGCCAACATCCATGTTCCACTTTCCGTGACTAACCCCATGAGATACTCTACTCTAGAAGGGAATCTGGAAGCTATCCCAGAGTCTGGCAGGCATGGATGGGCCAAAGAATAAAAAAATGTAGGATGGTGAACAGTATTATTTTGTACTCTGTCGTTAGGATTGGTATCGTTTCACTCTTTCCTCACCCCTTTCTTTCAAATTAAATTTTATTAACAACTTATACAAAAGCCTTGATTTCTCACAAAACCTAACAAATTGTAAACTCCTGAGGTTTGTCCACACAGGTATCTGAATGTACCACCTGTTAAAATAACTTCTTTCCAAACACTAGACTGGAATCTAAACCAGGATTGGTATGGCCACATAGACAAACCAATTTATCTTAATCTTGGCTTCACATTTGAATCACTGAGAGGTTTTTGTTTTGTTTTGTTTTGTTTCAATACCAGTGTCTGTGTCTCACCCCAGAACTGATGATTCAATCAGAATCTGAATGACAGGACCTGGATTTAGTACTTTAAAGAGTTCTAATACACAGCCAGGGCTAAAAACCACTCATCACCTGAACCTTGTGTTTGTGGAGCAATGTAGAGATTAACTAGGGAACTAAACTGAGCTGATTTTTCAGGTAGACCACATACAGATGTAAGGGAAGCTGGTATGGCCGGATTAAAAAAAAAAACAAAACAAAAAACATTTCCAAGAAGCAATGACCAAGAAATGCACTCATGAACAAACGGTAATTAGATGGATAGATAGGTGAGTGGGTGGATGGATGACTGGGTAGAATTTCAATAAGTAGAGATCAAGGAAGAGGGCATTTAAGTTTGAGGTATGGAAGCAGTAAAACACTTAGGGGACGTACAAAGTCTGAGTGTCTGGCATATAGGAAAAGTATAGGTAAATTGTAAGGCTTTTCTGTTCATAGGTTGTCTTCACATCTGCAGTATCAGCTTCTGGTTCTTGTTGGAAAGGCAGAATCTCAGATCCCAGGCGATGCCTGTGCTTGTGTAGGAGATAACACTAAAGAATGGAAGCCAGGCTAAGCAAACCTTTAGAAGGAGGCTAATGATATTCAATGGGTACTAATACTGTTATGGACCAGGCAATATGTCATTTTTATATGCCCTTTTTAATATATAAGTGACTATCTAGTAAAATGGAAATAACTTTTATTGAGAATATAGGAGACTATTATAAACTTAATACTCTCTCTCCCTAACTATGTGACTTTGGTTCCTTTTCCTCAAAAGGAAGATACTGAAATATGATGGCTAATTTTTTAAAATTCTAAAATACTAATTAACCATAATCATCACAAATATATACTTATTTGTAAGCTAAAGAGAGTGGACATGGTATGTAAATCTTTGAACTTTTCATAGAATTACCCATTGTCAAGTAATTCTGCATGCTTGCCCATTACAATTTAGGTTTTCCTATTTCATTAGCCAGATTGTAATTTCAATTTGGTTGCTCAAATAGGAATTTAATTTAAATTCAATAAGACATTTATTACATAATGTGCTAGCCAAATGTCATCCAGTTATTTAAGATATTCTTAATGAAGTTTGTCGTCCAAGTAATTATTATATTATATTGCTTAAATTAGAAAATATGTACATGCAAATCATCTTTTAACATGGAATTATGGTAATTAGATGCATCTCCTCAGATTTACTTTAAAATAATTTTATCCACCTAGATATTAATTAATCCAAACATACCTGTTTAATGCCATTTAAAACTACTATTTGTATGACTTTGTCATCAAAATCTGGTAGTACTAATACGTTCTCCAAGAAGAGGAAATATGACATTGGATGGAGACTCTGGTTTTCAAATCAGATCAGAACAACATAGATTCAAGCCCAGTTCTGATATTTACCAGTCAAATGAACTTAGATGAGATTCTTAAATTTCTGAAGGTCCATTCTTATCATCCATAAATTAGGGATGTTGTCCCCTGCCTTATAAAACAGACAGTTGTGGATTAAGTAAAGCATATATAGAATACATGTTATATACAGTAGACAAAAAGATGAGACTATTATTCTGATAATAATTATGCAAAATCTAAACTAAACAAAAATGTTAAATACAAACTGATTCATGATGTTTAAAATACAATTTTAGGGTGCATGCACATATGTGTGTATGATTCACTCAATTTATTATTAAGTACAGTAATGCTCAAGAAATATTTATTGATTTATTCAAATTGACTTCTAAAAATCCTTGTATTTATAACACCATCATGGTATTTCATAATGCCAATAAAGGTCTCTATATTTTTTCTGTTTTGCAATTTGGATTTTCAGATAATAGTTTTTCACAAAGTAATACTTCTTTCTTTTCCCCCTTTAAATGTGCCAGTGAACTATTTTTACCACTAATTCTAATTTCCATACCTAAATCTGTACCTACTGAAAATGCCTCCATGCAATGAGCTTGCCCCTTAGCACCTTTCCTGAATTACTTTCTTACTCTCAGTTCATGGATGAGAAACAGAATCTTTTTTTTTTTTCTTTTTTCCAACTCATCTCCTTTCCACTGAAATCAACAATTAATTCTTTTTTGTAGGATAAGAATCATATTGCTCTCTCCCATCTCCATTATGAGACAGTATGGGGGGTACAGGTAAGAAAAGAGATTTCTAGAATCCAGTCACTATAAAAATACCCAGATTAAACTGGTTGAAAAATGAAACAATCACCTGCTTGATAGGAAACATGATATCAAATACCCTGTTCTGATTCATTCTGTTCCAGAGAGAAATTAAAAATAAAACAAAACTGTTTACATGTTTTATTTATTTCTGGTCAAATGAATAATAATTTATTCATCCTATATGTTTACTCATATGCACATCACAAAATGTATGGAGTTTTACTTAACTGTTGAGCTTTTACGATAACAAAAATCGTCTAAGCTGGATTGAAGTGTTTGGGTTTTGGAGCTAAAAATATAAGATCTAATCTTTACCCTTGTGGAGTGTCATGATACAGACCTTGGATAAAGACATATAGTGGAGAATGACACATATCACAGATAAACAGTTCAATATAATGACCATTGGAAAACAAAGGAGTGGTTTGTGGCTTGGCCTAGCTGTAGCTGAGAGTTCGTAAGTAAAACAGAGAAAGATAAGGATGGTAAGGAAATCTGAAACCAGACTATGAAAAGACTCACGCTTTAAGGCATAACCTTCGTAGATAGGCTTTAATAATTAGCAGTCAGAAGAACTTACCATAAGCATCACTAAGCACAGAAAGAACCACATCCTCCTTCCTGGAGATACAATCACCAGCTAAGCCTCAGGATTCTGCAAAATTGAATGTTTAAGTCATATGTTAACTCATGCAAGTTTCAAACTTTCAAACATATCTACTTGTAACCTGAAAGAATCTTACATTTTTCATTATTTAAAGATTCTATTTCCATGTCTGTAATACCTATAATCACATATCTAAAATTCAATGTTTAATTTTTTTAAAAAAGCTCTCTATTATTTGATGTTCAGGCCTAGACTGGTATTTAGGAAGGACTATAAATATATAAATCACACACACACACACACACATACATGACATGAATAGACAATTGCTGAAAATATGAAATTGTATCTCGAATTCCTATAAGTAAATAAATTTGTAGAAAAAAGGTAATGCTCATAAGAGATACATCTCCCAAGAATTATATGTATCAAACTTCCAATACTATAATATCCACTAATTCTTAGGCATATGGAGGCATTTGACTATATTCTGATTAAATCTATCTATTTCTCCCCTTTTGGTAGGATCTAAATCAAAATACTGACAGAAACAATTTCAGAATGGAAAATGGAAAAGTACATAGGATAGTTGGAACTGCTTGCGTGTCTATGCATTCCCATGATGTATAATCTGTTTGCCTTCCATAGTGCAAAATAAATAAAAATTCAAGCCTCCTGTTATTTTGGAAGTATGATGTTTGGCAAGGTGGAGAAAAAAGATTTTACCACATAAAGAGGTAACTTTTTTGGGTAACATTTTATGTTATCATGTAACCATTCACCGTGTAATTGCATGGACCTCTACAATAACTTCTTTTTTTTTAAGATTTTATTTATTTATTTATTTGTCAGAGAGAGGGAGAGAGAGTATGCACAAGCAGGCAGAGTGGCAGGCAGAGGCAGAAAGAGAAGCAGGCTCCCTGCCAAGCAAGGAGCTCGATGCAGGACTCGATCCCAGGACGCTGGGATCATGATCTGAGCTGAAGGCAGCGGCTTAACCCACTGAGCCACCCAGGCATCCCAAGACCTCTACAATAACTTCTTAAGGACAAAAAGTAATTGCTGAATCAGAGTAAGAGCATCTGATCTTTAAGCAATGGAATAAACACATAAACTACTTTTTATATAGCTGTGTTCACTCATCCATTTTTTTCAGTAAATATGTATCCACAGCTTCTAGCATGCCAGGAATTGTTTTGTAGACCAAATCTGTAGTGGAGGGAGAAATGGGCCATGAGGATTCAAAGGTAATATATTGAAAACTGACCAATTCAAGGAAGAGTCAGTGCGATAACAGTGTGGCCTACATATACCTATGGAGAGTCTAGGTTCCCACTGCTGCCTTGACACTCCCTATGGAGAACAAAACAAAGAACAAAGGAACAAAGCAGAGAACTTGATGTTGTGCGATCTTGGGTAAGGGGCTCAACTTCTCTAATCCCTCGGTCTCCTTATCTGTTAAATTGGGTAATAACTTCCAAGTTCACAATTGCAGTGGGGATAAAACAGGATACTGCACATGAAAGCAGTTTGTAAATGATCAAGTATTACTCAGTATAGGTTGTCATATCTGTTCCTGTTCCATCTTTGAAACGGGTAGAGATGAGAAGGACCAATGCTGAGCCAGCCTAGAATATGTGGAAGGAGTTATGCTTCGTAGGGCAAACCAAAACCGGAAGTCACATTTTGGAAAGAGCACAACAGGTACAGCTTTGTGAGGAAGGACATATAGATGACAGAAATTCCTATCATGGTGAAAAATACGGGTTCACAAAGCAGTGTGGAAGCAGGAGGCAGAGAATCCGTTTATCAAACTTGTTTTTTTATCAGTAGCCACTCCAGACACCTCTGGGTCTGGCAGTGTGTTCATTTAACCAACTGCATAAAATTCTCCTTCAGACATCACAAAGGCTGGAGCGAAATCAGTATGCTGGCAGTATTAGTGGCATTCAGCTTGCTAAACTCACGGGAAGCTACTTGTCAGGGTCCTGTGGTAATGAAAACCGCTCTCTTCATATCACAAAGATACGACTTATCTCATATGGTTTCAAAGCCATAAAAATTCTCACGCTTTTCATATTTACATTCTGAGCTTCCCCATACCAGTTAAGTGCATGACATTTTGTTTCTGCTGGCCCGAATATATGAACGGGTGTGTGGGTTGTTACGTTTTGTTTAGGAACCAGTCAGAACGTGGTCGCCTGGTACTTTCAAAGTCTTTTTAAAACCTCACACTTCGTAGTTGTGATTGTTGATCATTTTTTCCTCAGCCTGGAGACAATGATAATAAATTCCAGGTGTTTACCATGGCACTGATAAGGAGGTTTCCAGATAATAGACTCCTTCAAAAACACAGTCTCACCACAAACAGGGGCTGAAAGGGCATCTGCTAGTTTATATGAAAGTAAGCAACCATAAGAAACAAACTATAGTTAATGTTTCTTAAAAGCAAGATTAAAGGAATGGATCCACAGAAAGGACTTTATCCTTTTTGGGGGGACTCTGCTTTTATCCAGGAGGCCTTTTTGTTCCACGTGATCATCATTTCTCTACAGATAGAGAAGTGTATTATTTGAAAACAGATCATTTAACTCCCTGTATCCCAGGTAAGGTTTGTGCAAACTACTACTGTTTCTTAGTGTCCCAAGTTGTGAAAATCATTGGCAAAAATAAATACATAGGCAAAAAAAATAAAGAAAAATGGTCATTTAAAAAATAAGTTAACTTGTGAATCTACCAATTTTCTATTATAAAAAGTAAACTTACTCATGCATGTACTAAGCTTTACTAGAATAACTTCACCTTATTAGATGTTCAGTAAGTGTTGGTTGCTTAATACATTGGTTTTCATTTATGGGTTACTATATTGACTCCTAAAAACATACTTATGTGTTAGCACAGGATGAGGACATTGAAGCTCAGGATAGAAGAGAAGTTGTCTGGAGTCATGCACCTTCCCAGAGTGGATAAGGAATTTGAACCTGGGTCTCACTGACAACAAAGATGAAATCCCAGAACAACATTCCCATTTTTATGGACTTATAAATTATATACCTAAGTATATCTCAATATATACTTAACAAAGCATATAAAAATTGCTAGCATTTTAATACATATTATTAATTTTTTGACTAGTAAATTATATAGACAAATGTCAAGGCTTTCAAATTGTTAACATTAGTTAAAATTTTAAAATTCATATTGACCAACTGCATAAAATTCTCCTTCAGACATCACAAAGGCTGGAGCGAAATCAGTATGCTGGGTATCTCAGTCCATTAAGCATCTGACTCTTGATTTTAGCTCAGGTCATGATCTCAGGGTCATGAAATTGAGCTCTGCACTGGGCTTTGCACTGGGCATGGGGTCTGCTTAAGATTCTATCTCACTATGACTCTCCATCTGACCATACTCTCTCTCGAAAAAAAATTACACTGATAGACATATGTATATATAAATACATACATACTTATGACTTAGAAAAATACACAGAAAAATCATTCCTTTGAAATACCATCCTCAGTCCCATTGTTCTTCTCCTTTTACAGAGATATTGATTGGCATGCAGAGTATATATTGTTCCAGTCCATTGTTATATTTTAAATCCATATACATATATCCATAACCAATTATAGTATATTTTGTGTATGCATTTGAAATATTCACATAAATACCTTATGTTTTGTTTTGAAATTTTCTTTTTGAATTTTTATTTCATCTTATGTTTCTGAGTGGTATCCACACAGTTTCAAGAAATAGTGAGTTCAAAAGTTTTAACTGCTTTCTAATTAGTTCTCCACGGAGTAAATACTCCATTAATTTTTTCATTTCCTTATCAGTAGTCCTTTTTTACTTTTCACAAACAGTTGAAATAAATGCCTGTGTATGCATCTCCTTGTATATCTTTGTGTGTGTTACTTTAATGCACATAACTTAGAGGCAGAATTGTTAAGTCATAATATAAGCATATTTTGAAATTTTGTAGACATCAGTAAAATGTTCTTCAAGAAAACTCTTACACTGTGGACTCTATTTGCCAATCTAATGGCTATGATACAGTATCTTCTGCTTTTAAGTTTTCTTTTCTCTTAGGTAAATATCTGGGAATTAAATGGTGAATAACATGGCCCTTTTATGTAGACAACTGTTTTTCAAAGCAGTTGTACCATTTTACATGCTCACCAGAAGTGTATGAGAGTCCAGATTCTTCCACATTCTTTCCTAGTTCCTCCATATTCTCACCAATACAAGGTGTGGTCAGTTTCTTTGTAACAGACTACATAAAGATAGATCATTGTAAACTCACGTGCAATTGTAAGAAACAATATGAAGAAATCTCATGAAGTTTTTACTCAGTTTCCCCCAATGGTAGCATCTTGTAAAACCATAGTACTATAGCACAACCAGGATATTGATATTAATAAAGTCAAGACAAAGAACATTTCCATCATCACAAGGATGTCTTATGTTGCTCTTTTATAGCCACACCCACTTCCTTCCCATCTCCACCCCCTTCTTAATCCATAGCAAATGCTAATCTGCCCTCTATATTTTTTTCATTTTAAGAATATTATATATATGGAATCATACAATATACTTTGGGGGATTAGTTTATTTTATTGAGTGTAATTTTCTGGAAATTCATCCAGGTTGTCATATGTAGCAGTAGATCATTCCTTTTATTGCACAGAATGGATATGTACAGTTTATTTGTTCATTGGCTGAAGGAAATCTGAGGTTCCAGTTTTTGTCTATTATGACTAAAGCTTCTTATAAACATTTATGTACATGTATTTGTGTGACCACAAGTCTTCATTTCTGTGGGATAAATGCCTACGAGCACAATTTCTGGGTTGTATTGTAGTTGCAGATTTCATTTAAGAAACCGACAAAATGTTTTCCAAAGCTGCTATACCATTTTACATTTCTCCTGTCCATGGATAAGTGCTCATTATTTGGCATATTTGCCAGCATTCTATGTTGTCACTGTACTGTATTTTAGCCATTCTGACAGGTGTATAGTGCTCTCATTGCATCAGGGTATTAATTTACATTTTCCTAATGGCTAATGATGTTGAACACCTTTTCATATTCTTATTTACCATTTGTATATCTTCAATGAAATGTCTTTTCCTTCTTTCACCCATCTTCTTCTTCTTTTTTTTTTTTTTTTAAAGACTTTATTTATTTATTTGACAGAGAGATAGAGCGCACAAGTAAGCAGAGCGGCAGGCAGAGGGAGAGAGAGAACCAGGCTCTCTGCTGAGCAGGGAGCTTGATGCAGGGCTCGATCCTAAGACCCTGGAATCATGACCTGAGCTGAAGGCAAATGCTTAACAAACTGAGCCACCCAAGTGTCCCATCTTTTGCCCATCTTTTAATTGAATTTTTTTTAACTATTGAATTTTGACAGTTCTTTATATGTTTCAGATACTAATCCTCTGTGTATGTGGTATGTAAAGAATTTCTCCCATTCAGTAGCTGTCTTTTCATATTTTGAAAAAGATCTTTCATAGAGCATAATTTTTAATTTTCTTGATGTCTAATTTACATTTTTTTTCCTTTTATGGATCATGCTGTTTACCTTTTATGGATCAGTTGATAAACTAGCAGAATCCAGAAGATTTCCCCCATTTTTTTTATAAAAGTTATGAATTTTATGTTTGTACTTAAGAATGTAATTTACTTTGAAAATTTTTAATAAGGTATGAGAATTTTATATAAATCTTTTCAAGGTCAAGGAAGGTTCCCTCCCCCTTTTATTTTCTTTTTAAACTTATGGCTGTCCAACTGCTCTAGCACCATTTTTAAAAAATACTCTTTGCTCCACTGGATTATTTTTGCACCTTTGTCAGAAATCCACTGGGCATATTTATGTGGATTTATTTTTGGGTTTTCTATACATTCTGTTCCATTGGTCTATGTGTCTGTATCTCTGCCATTACCACAGTCTTGATTACTGTAGCTATATAGTAAATCTTAAAATCAGATACACTGATTCCAACCAATTTATTATTTTTTAGATTTATTTTGGCTCTTCTGTATATTTTTTGCATTTCCATTTGTTTTAGAACAGAATTTTACTAAGACCATGTCTGAAATTGAGTTAAATTTATATACCAGTTTAGGGAGAATTGATATCTTACTTACTAAGTTGAGTCTTTTGTTCCCTGAATACATTACATCACCCCATTTATTTAGATCTTCTTTGATTTCTTTCACAAACATTTCAGCATTTAGGCCTATGAGTTTTTTTGAAAAAATTTCAAAAAATTTTTCAAATATTAAACCTAAATATTTCATTTTTGAGTGTTTACAAGTTATTTGTATTTTTAATTCTAGTGTGCATGTGTTCATTGTTAGTATATGTAGATATAATAAATCTGTTTATATTTATCTTGTAGCCTGTGATCCTGCTGCATGTGCTTAGTTCTAGAAGTTTTTTGTTTTATTTGTAGATTTCTTGAGATCTTCTATGTAGACAATAATGGCACTGCAAATAACAGTTTTTGTTCTTCCTTTCTTATTTGAATGCATTTTATTTCATTTTCATGCCTTGCTAAACTGGCTAGAACTTCCAGTAATATGCTGGGTAAGAGAGTAAGCTCAGACATCTTTGTCTTATTTCCATTCTTAGGGAGAAGGCATTCACTCTTTCTTCATTGAGTATTATGTCAGCTATAGGTTGTTCTTAGATGCTCTTTACCAAGTTGAGGAAGTTCCCTCTATTCTTATTTTTCTGAGAATTCTTATCATGAATGTTAAATTTTTTGAAATGATTTTTTTTTTTTTGAGAGAGAGAAAGAGAGAGAGAGAAAAGGATGGATTTATTTTTGGGTTTGGGGGGAAGGGACAGAGGGAGAAAGAGAATCTTAAAATCTTAAACAGGCTCCTTCCCCAGTGCTCAGTCTCATGATCCTGAGTCATGCCCTGATAAAAAATCATGAGTCAGAATCTTAGTTGATTGAGCCATGCAGATGCCCTCAAATGCGTTTTCTGCACTGACTGATATAATTGTGTGGTTTATTCTTCTTTAGTTTGTGAATGTATGGTGGATTGCATTGAGTGAATTTGAATATTGAACCAGCTTTGCAGCCTTGGAATAAACCCCACCTAATCATGGTATACAATTTCTTTTTGGCATGGTATCCGAAGTCTATTGAGTATTTTGATAAGGTTTTTTTTCATCTATACTCTCAAGAAATGTTAGTCTGTAGTTTTCTTTTTTCTTTCTTGGATTTCTCTTTGTCTGATTTTGGTATCAAGATAACACTAGCTTCATAAAATAAATTGGGAAGTGTTACCTCTTCCCTCTATCCCCCCAAAAAGATATTGTGTATAATTCAGACTAATTCTTCTTGGAATGTATGATAGAATTTACCTGTAAAAACATCTGGTCTGAGCGTTTCTTTTGCTGGAGTATTTACTTATTTTTTTATTTTTTGAGAGAGAGAGAGTGTGTGCACAAGAGCTGGGGGAGGGGCAAAGGGAGAGGGAGGGAGAGAACCAAGCAGGCTCCACAGCTCAGCGTAGAGCCAGAGGCAGTGCTCAATCCCAGAGCCCTGAGATCACAGTCCTGAGATTACCCCTAGAGCTAAGAGTCAACACCCCAACCAACTGAGCCACCCAGTGCCCATTTTGGCAGAGTGTTTAAATCATAAATTAAAATGTCTTAGGAGAGCTGTTCAAGTGTTTTTTGAGTAATTGATGCATTTGTCTAAGTTGTCAATTTATGTGTAGATTTATATAGATTTGTTTGTAGTATTTCTTTATTGCCCTTTTGATGTCTGAAGGCTCTATAGGAGTACTCTCTGTTCTAGTCCTGAAATTAGTAACTTTTGTATTATTATTATTATTATTATTTTTTTTTTTGGTCAGCCTTAGTAGAGGCTTGTCAATTTATTGATCTGTTTTGAAGAACCAGTTATTTATTTTATTGATTTTCTCTGGTATTTTTCTGTTACATAAATTTTACTTTTTGTTTTTATCTTTATTATTCCTTCCTTTTCCTTGTTTTCAATTTTGCTCTTATTTTTCTATGGTCTTGAGGTGGGAGTTAAGATTATTGATTTGAGCCCTTTCTTCTTGTCTAATGTGTCCAGTTAGTGCCATTACATTTCCCTCTCAGTACTGCTTTAGTGTGTCCTATACACTGTGATAAGTGGTATTTTTATTTAAAATTTTCAAAATACTTTTTATTTCCCTTAAGACTTCCTCTTTGAACCATGGATTATTGAGAGTATGTTGTTTTGTTTTCGAGTGTTCGTTTCCTGTTATCTTTATGCTATTGATTTCTAGTTTGATTCCATTGTAGTTGGAAAACATACTTTCTTGAGGTTGTTTTATGATCCAGCATATGATCCTGGTATATGCTCCATGGGGATTTGTAAGGAATGTGTATTTCACTGTTGTTGAGTAGTGTTCTTTCTATAAATGTCAGTTAGATCCTTTTGTTTGATAGTGTTTTTGAGGTGCCCTACTCCTTGCTGGTTATTTTTTATTTCTATTCTTGAGTAAAGTGTGTTGAAATATCTAACAGTAATTCTGAATTTTTATATTTCTCCTTTCAGTTCTGTCAGTTTTTACTTCATATATTTTGCAGCTCTATTTTTGGTGAATAAACATTTAAGATTCCTATGTCTTCTCAGTGGATTGACACTTTTATCATATATTCTGTCTCTCTCTGTATCTGGTGATTATCTTTACTCTTATGTCTACTTTCTCTGGTATCAATATGGCCATTCCTGCTTTCCTTTGATTAATGTTTGTGTGAAATACCATCTTACATTCTTTACTTATAAACCTACCTATATTGTTGTATTTCAAGTGAGTGTCTTATAGACAACATACAGTTGGGCCATGTTATTCTTTTCCAATCTGTCTTTTAATTTGTAAGCCTAGGTGAGTGATAGGTATATTGGTAATTATTGATACATTAGGGCTTAAGTCTGCTTTTTTTTCCTGTTTTTTTTTTTTTTTTTATTTCTCATTTCTGTTTTCTCTTTGTTGCTTTACTCTGAATACCCCTAATATTTTTTACAATTCCATTTTCATTTATCTATGTTGTTTTTTGAGTTTATCTCTTCTTTTTTTAGTGGAGATACTACTGCATCAATGCCCGATGGAGACGGAAGTGCTGATTCCCCACTCAGCTTCCATTTAACATCTGAGAGAGGGGAGGAGTGGGAATTCTAGCTTCTTTTGTGATTTCCACTGACAGTGTGGTCAGTTTGACCTCATTGTCACTGAATGATGGTAGAATTCCAGACTCCTATATGGTCCCACTGACACTGGAGGGAGGAGGACCTGCCTTGTTACTGGCTGAAAGGGATGAAATCCTGGCTTCCTCCATGGCCTTCTCTTCTATCAATCTGGCAAGGATGTTGGGTGCCTCATTACCACCTCTTGAACATGAAGGTTTAGCCTCCCAACTCAGCCTTTCCTGGTGAAGGTACACATGGGGCCACAGCTTTTTCACTAGTGTTTGGTAAAAGTGGAGAGATGATTATCTTGAAATTTTCTGTCTTGCTAGGTTGTCCCTCTCCTGTCCTCTAGCTAGAGAGAACAGGCTTTCAAAACAGCTTTTATTTTTGTGCCTGTAGGTATTTCCAGGTTGCTGGCTTCTCAAGACTGGGACATGGGAGTTATAAAGAAAATCCAGGGAATTCGTCACATTATTGTTCCTCAGGTCCTGAGGGTGCTGCTGGTCTTCTCTCTTCTCTTTACCTCTCAGTCTCCTTAAGTTTCTTTTATAAATAATGTCTAGTATTTCCAGTTATACTTAGTAGGATAAAAAGGGAAAAGTCCATCTATTCTGTTTCCCAGAAGCAAAAGTTCCAATTTCTCATGTGTATATTCGCCATTTATATACCTTCTTTGGTGAAGTGTTTATTCAAATCTTTTGCCATTTTTTGATTTGGTTGTTTTCTATTGTTTGTTTCTTGAGAGTTCTTTATATTCTGGATACAAGTCCCTTGTTTTATATATGCTAGCAATATTTTATCTTCTTCTATGGCTTATCTTCATTCTCTGAAGAGTACCTTTGAAGAGCAAAAATTTTGTATTTCAATTGTGTTCAATTTTCAGTTTGTTTTTTAAGTATCATGATTTTGGTATTGTAGTGAAGAAATCTTTGTCTAATTCTGCATCAGGATGATTTTGTCCTGCTTTCTTCTAGAGGTTTTGTGGTTTTGAGTTTTATATTTAGGTCTATTAACCTTTTTGAGTTAATTTTTGGATATGGTATGAAGTATAACTTGAAGTTAATAAAAAATTAGCTTAATATTAAAAAAATATTGCTACACAAATATTCCATCACTATATATGTAGAACATTATTTTTTCTGTACTGATATGACTTTTCACTTTTGTCAAAAATAATTTGTCCAAAAATGTATATGTATGAACTCTCTGTTCCACTTATTTTTAAATCTTTTTTCCAATACCACAGTACTTTTATTTCTGTAACTTTATAATAAATCTTGAAATCAGTTATTAGTCATTCAACATTGTTCTATTTTATTTATTTTTTAAAAGATTTTATTTATTTAGTTGACAGAGAGAGATCACAAGTAGACAGAGAGGCAGGCAGAGAGAGAGGCAGAAGCAGGCTCCCTGTTGAGCAGAGAGCCTGATGCAGGGGCTGGTCCCAGGACTCCAAGATCATGACCTAAGCTGAAGGCAGAGGTTTAACCCACTGAGACACCCAGGCGCCCCTGTTCTCATGTTTTGAAATTGTTTTGACTATTCCTTGTTCTTTATATTTCCACAAAAACTTTAGAATGAGATCGTTTATAATTTTAGTTCCAGTTTGGTTTTATACACACACACACACACATACACACACTCAGAATAAGAGAGGGGTGGAAAGGAGAGGACAGAGAAGAGAGGTGAAAATTTAATTTATAAATACCAATAGTGTAAAATCATTTTTCTGTTTATTATTATAACTTGCATCATATCCTTCACTTCCAGGTTTATCTTCCTCTTTATGGATATAAGTCCTTTAGTTGTTCTTTTAATGATAGTCTCTTCAATAAAATCTCCTAGTTTTGAATGTCAGAAATGTTTTTATATATTCTCAAAATATAATTTTGTTTGGCATAGAATTTGATGTTGGTGGCTAATTTTCATTAGCATTATGAAGCTATTTTCCACTGTCTTCTGGAGACTCTGATGACAGGAATAAAGTTTGCACTTAATCAGTATATCATAAAACTTCAGGGCCAGAACCAAAACAGAAATTTGAATAGGGAAAGTTTAATATAAAGAATCATCAGTTGTGACAGGGGATTGGAATATAAGGAATTTGATAGTGGGAAGGCAAGCAGAATATAAATAATATAGGAATAAAAATATAAGAAATTATTTGTAATGTCTGATTGAGATTCAGAGTCACTGAATGTATACATTCATGACTCACTGAATCACAGTTTTGATGGTACCACAATGAATGGAAATTTCTGGAAATTTGCTTTCTGGGGTGTCAAGGAAAGCTATTTGTCATGTCATTAGAGGCACTCTGCTATGAAGTTATTTTGTGTAGTAAAGATCAAATCTTACCAAAGAGAAGTCTGGCCTTTGTTCTGGACTCTTGGGAATATATTCTCTCTAAGACCTTAGAATATTCTGCCTGAGAAGAGTATCTTTATTTTTAAAAAAGATTTTATTTATTTATTTGCCAGAGAAAGAGAGACAGTGAGAGAGGGAGTACAAGCAGGGGGAGTGAGAGAGGGAGAAGCATGCTTCCCGCTGAGCCGGGAGCCAGATATGGGGTTAAATCCTAGGACTCTGGGATCATGACCTGAGCTGAAAGCAGATGCTTAAGGACTGAACCACCCAGGTACTTCAGTAGTATCTTTGTTTAACATAATGGGTAGTCTAACATTGTGATTTGTGGTATGGGCTTTGGACCATGTCATATCAGCTCAATCCCAAGAGGGGATAGAAACCAAGGTTAGCCATACAGGTGGTCAACTATATAACTATGCTTATGTGACCCAAGACAATCTCCAGACCACAGGCTGGGTGAATTTCCCTAGCTGGTGATATTCATGGCATATTGTCACACGTTCATTGCTGGGAGGAGTTAACACTGACCATGACTTGACTGGGAAAGGAAAACTGAAAGATCTGTATTTGGAACTCTCCTGGACTCTGCCCCTTGCATCTCTTCTCTTGGCTGATTTTAATCTATATCCTTTTATTGTAATAAACTATAAAGGTGAATATAACAGCTCTCAGTGAGTTCTACAAGTACTTTTAGTGAATTATCAAACCTAAATGTGGTCTTGGAGATCCCCTAACTTGCAATTAGTTTCAGAAGTTAGGATGGTTTTGTGAATCATTCTTTAACTTTACACCATCCAAGAGATTTCTCAAGGGAAGCTACTGGGTGCTGGGTGCCTTTGGCAACTGAGCACTGCAGAAGGTGGGTGTTGATGAGACCATCTGTAGAACAGGAGTGCAGCACTGGAAAAGCTCCCTGCACTGTGTTGCAGAAGCTGGTATTTGGGGAAGCTGCAGCTATTGCAGGAGCCAGGTTCTGAAGAAGCCATCTATGTTGCAGAAGCTGGACATACACTATAGGAGTCTAATAAGAAAGCACATTGAACCAAAGAAGCAAAACGTCTATTTTCTGCTGTGGCTCTCCAATGTCCTTTACTGGCAGTTTAGCATGATGTCAACTAGCAAAAGAAAATATTCAAATCTGTTTCTGCATAGCAGGTAATAAAGTATGAATTTGGAGCAAAAACATTATAAACATATAACTGGCACAATTAGATTTTAATTAGTTTACATTGTCTATTTCTTTGTTAAGTTTTAAGACTTTTCTTAAAATCCTATAGTTTTAATATATCTAGGCTCTTTCTTCCTTCTGGCTGGCCTTCCTTCCTTCCTTCCTTTTTTTTTTTTAATTGCTCAATCTCTTTTGGTATATGATAAAGCAATTCAATTTGAGAATACATGTTTTTATTTATCTCAAAAAAATAATAGATATCCTTTCACTTCAATACCACTTTTTAATTCATTTCTTCTAGGACTGCCAGTAGAAGGATTTTAAAACTTGTCTATCTTCACTGTCTTTTAAGTTTTCCTTCATTTTTAAAGTTTCTTTTGTGTCTTTGTTATGCATTTTGAAAGATTTTCTCAGTACTTTGTTCCAAGGACAAATTTTCTCTTCATATGTGCTATTATACTATATAGAGTCTACTGACATTTTATGGCTCTTTCTCACCGGCCTTTACATTGGTTCACCACTTACCTTGGTTTATACATCTACTTGTGTGATCTCGAATGTCTTCACTAATTAGGGATTAAAATATATGTACTATGTTTTTTTGATATAAGTTCTTCAAATTATTGCTGTAGGGTGTTTTTATAATATTTGCCTCTCTTGTGAGCTTTATAATTTTTCTTTTAGGGCTGAGTTTCAAGGGAATTTTTTTTCCCCTAAGAGTGAATCTTCCCTTAGGGTAATTACCTATTGGTTTCAATCTTGACCCACAGGATGCCATGATCTGAAAAAGCTCTTATGCTTAAAATTTGGTTTGGTGCTCAAACTGCATGTGCAGAGCAGTGGCCTTCAATTTTTTTCCCCCATTAGAAGATGAAATTAGTCAAGGGCATATGAGAAATTCCAATAATCAAATATTGGAACTTTTCTTTATAAAGAGAAAATGATGAGACTAAAAAAACTTTTTTCCCTCTTGGCCTTTTCAGATTATCCACAGCAAATTCAGAGGCACTTGCTCTCAAGTACCACAGTTCTAAGAAAGAAAACTTATGAACCACTGTCTGAAGAATTTTAAGTACCTTGTTTAAAAAAAAAAAGAAGTTTACTAAATATATATACGTATTTAATGTGTCCACATGACTGAAACATAATGAGATCCCCGGATGACAGTCATCACATCGAAATATGTGCAGATAATTTTTAGGGAATTATATCAAGACAAGCAATTTTTCAGATGTAAAGTGTGCTATTTAAAATGAAATGTTGAAAGGATCTGAAATGTGGCCAGATACTGTGTTTACAGAAAATATTAATGAAGCTTCATTTCTCAGCACTACATATTAGAGAAGGAAGGACATGCAGAAAAGTTTTATTGCCAAAACTATGACTCAAATATTTAGCACAAGTTAAGCTTTCACCAAATCTATTATACTAATATGTTTTTACATTGCTGCTTTTTGTGAATATTGTATAAATAGCTGTGCAGTCTGTTAATTATACATGCTGATGATAGCTCTGTGTTGTTGTATAGTCATGTGACAACATGAGGAGATAAGTGCTTCTTTCTGATGATGAGGGAAGCTTGGGCTCAATGTGAGGATTCTCACATAATGAAAAGAGAAACATCTATTCATTAAAAATGATAGGCTCAAATGGCAAGTTAAAAAAAAAAGAATTCATATCTCAGTTCCATAATTTTCTAGTTCAAGTGACCATTTCTTATGAGGTCCAGCTTAATAGTTTTCTGACTATCCTCTCTGCTGTGGTATATACCTCTCCCTTATCATAACTTCCAAGAAAAATCACTGTACTGAATTTAGTGTTTATGATTACAGTTTTATGAATTTCTTGATGATAGCTATATGCACACACATACAATATATAGTTTTGCTTTATGTTTTAAAATTCAATATAAATACAGCTTGTGTTTTTGCTTAACATTATGCTTGTGAGATATATCTATGTTGAGCTGGAGAAGTTTACCTGTCTTAATTTTCATTTTTCACTGCCATATAATGTTCTTTTTAAATGACGTTAACATAATAGAGTCATTCCCTTCAGTGATGTTTTTCTATTATCAATAGTACTACAATAATTATTCTTACACATATGCCTTCATCCCATAATTTTTCTAGAAGTATATCAATAAGTGAAATTGCTGAGTAGCATATGTGTATCTAATTTATCTGATATTGCAAAATTGCTGTCCAAAGTGGTACATTTACCAATTTACCTATCATAGCAATAGAGTAGTTCCATTACTCTTCATCCTTACTAAAATGTGGTATTGTCAAGTATTTTAATTTCTGTTAATGTGATGGGGTAAGATGTTATCTCACTGTAGTCTAACAGGAATCTCACTGATTATTAGTAGATAATATATATTCGCCTGTTTATTGACCATTTTGGTCATCTCTTTTGTATCTATTCATATCTTTTCATTTTAACTATCTTTCTTTTACTGACTTTTAGGAATAGTTTTAATTTATTTTCTTAGCTTCTGAGTTGTGTTTTATGTATTTTATATTTCTTGATACAAGACCATTCTAATATAAATACTTTTTCCACATTTTTTCATAATTTATTTCATTTTTAGTGTTTTGTCTTGTTTTAAAACAAGGCATGTTTTTATTTGACAGCTAAAATATTTCCAATCCTTTTCATATACTTTTAGTCTAGCTGTTATTAACATGTGTGTACATGTGTGTATGTGACAGAGGAGTTCAAATATATATATTTTTTCCATTATGGCATTCTATAAGGATTTTTTGAAAGAGTGATTTTTATCATTATTCTTATTAAATTATTTGTAAATAATTAAATTATTTGTAAATGTGTCATCCTGGCCCTAATGGTAGGAAAATAACTCTTATTTTACTACAATTTTAGTATTTCTGCTGATGCAGCAAATAAATTTAGAAATGGAGTAAAATCCAAATGTATTTGGTGTGGGTGACAATTTCTAAAATCATGTTGGTAGATGGATGAAAAATATTTAAATGAGAAAAAGTCTACTTTCACCCAAAATATTTTCTCTAATCAGAATTATTATAACTTAATATGAAATGTGGAAGCCTTGTAATTTAGACCATTTTCTCCCTACTCTTCTGATGTCTTTTATAAATTTGCATAATCACATTCATTTTAAAGAAATTAAGATCAAGAAATAGCCTGTCATTTACTAATATATTTACCATTTCTTATGCTCCTCATTTGTCCCTGAAAGCTGAATTTCTCTTCAGTTTCATAAGCTTTCAGTCTGAAGAACTTCACATTTTCTTTTAGTGTAGATCTACAAGTGACTAATACTCTTCATTTTCCTTTATGTAAAATGTGTTTATTTGTCTTTTATTCTTTTTTTAAAAAGATTTTATTTATTTGACAGAGAGAGACACAGCAAGAGAGGCAGGGGGAATGGGAGAGGGGGAAGCAGGCTTCCTGCTGAGCAGGGAGCCTGATGCAGGGCTCCATCCCAGGACCCTGGGATCATGACCTATGAAGGCAGATGCTTAAGGACTGAGCCATACAGGTGCCCCTCTCTTTTATTCTTGATAGAATTTTTGCTAGATAGAGAATTCCAGATTGATATTTTTTCCTTTTTTTTTTTTTTTTGCTTTGGTAAGCAATATTGTTCACTACCTTTGTCCTCTACAGTTTCTGATGCAAATTCTCTGGTTATGTTATCCATTATTTCTTATATGTATGTATGCATGTACGTTTTCCTGCCCTCAAGATTTTTTTCCTCATATTTTGTTTCCCTGCCAGGGTTTGGATTGGAAAATTTTTTCTAATTTTTCTGCTGGGGATTTACTGAGCTTCTTGAATCTAGCTTTCATCAAATTTGTAAACTTTCAGCCAATATTTCTTTGGATTTGTTTCTGTCCCCCTCACCCTCCTTTTTTTTACTGGATTATAATTACATATGTTAGATACTTTGATCTATTGCAGGTCTCCTTGTATCTGTTAATTTTTATTTTTAATCTATTTTATTTATTTATTTTTTCAAATTGGATGATTTCTGTGGCCCTCTCTTCAAGTTCACTGATATTTTTCTCTGTCATCTCCATTCTATTATTAAATGCAACTAGTGACATTTGAATTTCTAATATTATATTTTTGGCTTCTAAAATTTCCATTTGGTTGTTTTTTATACATTCTATTGTTCTGCTAATATTTCCTATTGTCTTATTTACTACAGGCATATTTTGTTTCATATCATTAAATATACATTTATATCACCTGCTTTAAAGTCATTGTCTGAGAATTCCAACTTCTTTTTATCTCAGGGTTGGGCTCTGTTGACTATCTTTTCCCTTGAAAATGACTCCAATTTTCTTGGTTTTCAAATTTTCTTGGTTTTCTGTATGTGACATAATTTGGATTGCAATTTAAACATTATAATTTTAATTCTAGGTAGCCTAGATTCTACTATATTCTTCAGAAGAGTATTTATGTTTTTGGTTTTGAAGGCAATTAACTTGGTAGATTCAAACTGAAAACTCTGGCTCATCTGTAGTAGGTGGCATCTCAAATCAAAGTTTAATTCTTTTATATTTGAATGGTCTGCTAGTAGCTTTCCCTATTCATGCATAGTTTAGGGATTAGTCAAAGACAGGCACAGTTTATATACACAATTTAGGGATTTCCCTTTGCTGGATCTCTCTTTTCCATGATCCCATCCTACTCTCCCATCATCTCTGGTTGCTGGCATCATTCCCTTGTGTTTCTTCCATTCCATCGTTCCACATAAAGATGGTCAGAACTTTGGAATTTTAGCAGCTCTTCACTGAGCCAAGTCCATAGGAACAGAAAATATATAGTGCTATTCCCTTTTTCCTAATAACAACTTCTTTGCAGAATTTGTCTGCCTTATTTCCTCTCCAAAGCCCTCAAGATGTTGTTTGTGGTATTTTGTTCAGAGTTTAGAGTTGTTATTAACAGAAGGAATGTTTGAAGCTGTTCGGAGCTTATTCAGCCATTGCACCAACTTTTTTCCTATAGAATAATGAAGCACTCATATAGAATGGATTTTTTTATGAAGAAATAGAAATTATTAATTTTTATGTGTTATTCTTTCCAGATGTAGTCATCTGGCATTTACTCTGGCAAATTTTTCAACACATGTTCAGAATTCCTTCTTTGGAATTGCCTTAGGAGTCTAAGATATATTTTTCAATTTACTAAGAATTGGCATTTACCTAAATACTAGGTGTCATACACCTCAAGAGAAAATTTGATATCTCTTACATAGGCAAAAAATTATTTGGGGACTAAATTAAAAAAATAATATGATTGCTATTGACTGAATTGTGTCCCCCTAAAATTCATGTTGTAGTCCTATCTCCTGATATACATATATTTGGAGATAGGACCTCTAAGGAGATAAATGAAGTCATAAAGTGGAGTCCTAATCTGATAGAACTAGTGCCCATATCAGAAAAGAAAAAATACTGTAAGTATGTAAAGCAATGAAACAAATAAATTGGGGAAAGGAAAAAAAATTCAAAAGCAGTTTATATAATAGCAACATGCTTAAAGTCAGCAGAATGTCCTAATGCTGCAACGTTTAAGAGGAACAATCTCTAAGATGAACATCTGGGCTTTGGGGGAGGAACAAGTTTCATGTCATGATTTTTAAAAAACCCACCTAAACGTGCACTTGTACATTATTTATCCTTTTAGTAACATTTTGTTAGTGTACTCTAAAATGGCACATTTCAAATTTGTTTTAGACTGTAGAAGGGTCAACAAATGAGATTTGTAGCTCGCCAATTTCAGTTCTCAGCATGCTTTCAACATGTATAAGTTTTTATTTTAAGCAGATTTTTATTACCATGTTTGGGAACCCATTGACCCCAGGTTGAAAAGATATTATTTATTTGGTTTAAATCTGCAGAACTGTCATGAATCCACAGGAGAAGTTACTTACAGAGCTTAGGAGAGATAAGAAAATAATCACTCATTGCTCTTCCATCTAGCAGCTGTGACCCCAGTGGTGAGTGTTTGTATGTGTGTGTGTGTTTAAATTTGCTAAAGGAACGGGATGGTAAATCACCAACAATAACAGGAGGATCAATACTCTCTCTTGCCTCTTTTGTGAGATCTGGAGCATGGCCTGAATCTGTTAGACAGAATTAAATGGCTCAGGGTGTCGGGGAGGATGCCAACAAATAGACCTGCCATGCTGTCCATTAACAAAGCCCCAGATCACCGCTGTCACCATTGTGACCACTTTTAAAAGGGGACATTTGGGACCTGCCAATTTTAAATGAAAGGAAGGTGGTCTGTTGTTCACAGCAGAAATTACATGAATTTCTAACCAATAATGTGCACACTGATTGAGTGATAACATTGAATAAACTCTGTGGAAAGGAGGAATTATTGTTTTACCATGATGGGGGAAATGACATTTAATCAAAAAACAGATAGAGGAGGTTACTGTGAGACTCAGGAACACAGCTTATGGTTTGCTTGAAAGTTTCCATCACATGCACAGTCTTTCCTTTGCAAAGGCTAATGCCTCAGGCTTTCTGGGTTCTTTTGTCTTTGTACAACAACAGCAGCACATCATGCATCTGGCCAATTGTGCAGTGGGATACCACAGGGAGGGTTTCCATCCCAGCACCAGCTGGTGATGATTTTATGGCTACCAGCATGAGGATTGATGGCTTTCATAAATTCACATCCAGCTAGTGTACCCACAGATGCCATTCTTATTCTTATCTTGAAACTTTACTAAATTTTAGCCTGAGAAATATCCTGCAGCAGTGAATTCTGAAAGCTGATTATGCACCACATAAAAAGTCTTTTTATCCATTTTCAATCTGCTGCCTTTTGAATTCCATCCAGCTTCTGCTCTTTCTCAAATTAAGGTGAATGGGAGTATGGTATATAATTAGGCTATGTTATACTATTCACTACTTCATTCACCTTAATCTTATTATCTCTGCAGACATTCTAGGTCAATTCCAGAAACATATGAACAGAAGATGTGGTTAATTTTAAATGAAGTGAATATAACTATTAATATGTTTGATTTAGATAAACTCTAAATTGAAAGAAATTGTCATAGGAACTTTATTTTGTTATTAACATAGACAAGAGGGAGGTTGGCATTTTACAGGCACAGTGCTGGGGCCAGAGTGTCTCTTTTAAATTAGTGAAAAGCTGTTAAGATGTCAGAAAATATCTATAGATTCTCTATTCACTTTGTATTAATTAAAGTGAAGAATAGATTGTAAATTTTCATTTATGTGATTGTAAGCTTTCAAAGGATGCACCTGTAGCAGACCTTTGTTAACAGATCAAAAATATGTCATCGGCAAATTCTAATACTTGGTATTTCTAGTGTAGAATGTTATCAAGGAAACAAATGGCAGTATTTTAGTGAAATACGGTCTGCAGAATACAATAAATGCTTATACATTCCTGTAACAGAAATAAGATATAGGTTGTTCTGCTGAAAAATGAAAGGAATATTTGTAGATAATAAGCATTGCATTTACTACAGATATTAAATATATACAATCTACAGTTTAATATGATTCTTCTTTCATTTGTAATATTTTAGATCATACACTTGTGAATAAGCCACACTGTAGATCTGTATAGTCCCAGTGCCCTGATTTCTGCCTTGGTTTGCTCTTCTATCCAGCACGTTTTGGATACCCTTAACCTCATTCATATTCTTTTTCTCTCTCCCTCTCCCTTCTTCTTGCCTCTTTCTTTTCTGGTGTCAGCTGCATAAAAGATTTCAGAAATCCATGCTCCATCTTTACCGTCTTGTTAGGTTTACTGATTGAACTCCTTTCGTGTATGGACTCTGAACTGGCCAAATCCTCAGCTATCTACTCTAGCTCAGAGCACAGAGGAAGCTTCCCATTTGCCCTCAGTAATGTGATTTTCATTCTTTCCTGGTTTCTGACTTTCTATTTGAGCACTTGCTACCTATCCTGTTTTATCCATCTGATCTTCTTTTGCTTATGTATCTGTGTCCCGTGCCTGCCGGTTTTCTAATTTCCCTAAATCATGAGTGTCCTGACTCGTATTACTTGCAGTATATGCCTGGGCTTTTGATTCCTTATCCAGTTTGTGATGCACCGTCTCACCTAGACTCCAACTTCCCCCTACCATGCCTCATTACTTTAGCTACAGCTCACAGCTGGACAGTCTTGGTTTCTTTAGGAACCATATTTATTTTTCTACTTTTATTTCTTTTTTAAATTATTAAATATACATGGTCCTTGTGAAATATTTGCAAATTACCCATAAAGTAATTCTGTTACTTTAACAGTATTATTCTGTTAATGCTATCTTTAAAGGAGGTTTATAAATAAAACTCTGTTGAATATTCTTTTATATAAATATTTGTCTGCATTTCACATACTTTCCTTGCACTAAATTAATCAAATTAAAATTATCGTGTTAAAGTATACAAATATTAGAGGCTTTTGAAATATACAGCTATATTATATAGTACAAATGGAGCAGAACTAGCATTGGAGAGCTATTCTTATTAGGTAAATGGAAGTGTTTGTGTAGTCAGGGAAGTGTGGGTAGGTGAAGAACATGGGCTTCTTTATATGATGCCATAGCATGGGAGAAGCACTGTACAAGTCATAACCATGGGATATTATATGCGTATTGCCCTATGGTGATATGTGCCACATTAATGTGCCATTTCTCCTTTATTCTATGATTAATGGCGGAATTTTCTCTCCTATGTTCATTTTTATCTGTAATATTTAGTCATAGCATACCATCTTGAGTTTTTAATATTTTCTTCATTCTCACCTCAATGGCTCTGTTAAATTACTGTGCTTTCCCAATTCCCATCCCTGTATTTATTCCTGGGCCATCTTCTACACATGTCAGCTATCTTTGGATCTCAATTATTTCCAATGAGAAGCCAGTGTTGACTGATTTTTTGCTTTTGTGTATTCAATGTTATTTTTCTCTGGTTGCTTTAAAGATTTTATCTTTGATCTTTGGCAGTTTTACTGGTATACTTGAGGGAATTTGTTGGTACTTGCTCTGCCTGGGGTTTGCTGAAATCTTTATAAATTTGTCTTTCATCAAATTTAGGAAAGTTTTGGATCTTATATGTCTTCAAATGTTTTTTCAGAAAGCCCTGTAGGACTCCACTAACATGTATTCTGTATCTTCTAGTATTGCCTTACAGACTTCTGAGGCATTACTAAGTTTTTTTCTCTTCTTCAGATTGGATAATTTCTATTGGTGTATCTTTGAATTCATTGACTCTTCCTTTAGAAATTTTCATTTTGCTATTAAGCACATCCACAGAATTTTTTATATCAGAAACTTTTTTTTAATTTCTAGAATTCTATTTGTATTTCATGATACTGTGATTAAATCAAATTAAAGCATTATGTATATAGGGGTGTGTGTGTGTATGTATGTGTGTGACTATATATATAGTCACACACATACAGTCTTTGTCCCCATTTCTGGTCCACAACTCCTGAAACCTTTGGAATTTCCAAAGTTATAAGAGTGATAAAGGTGTCCTAATATTCATAACAAACCCCTTTCAACCACACCTGAGTTTATGTTAATGAGGTGAGTTTTAGACTTAACCTAATCACTGGGGCTGGCTGTCAGGGGAACCAAGCCCATGTTTAGAAGGTTAGAATTTTTAGTCCCATCCCCCTATTCTTCTAGGAGAAAAGAAGGCCTGGAGGTTGAATCATCATCAATAGCCAATGATTTAATCAATCATGCCTAGGTAAAGAAAACTCCAAAAGGATGTGCTTTCAGGTTGGTGAACACATGGAAATTTGGAGAGTGATGTGCTTGGAGCTCATGAATGCTCCTTCCTCTTTCCGGTATCTTGCCCTATGCATAGCTTTCATTTCACTGTTCCAGAGTTAGATCTTTTTATAATAAGCTAGAGATCTAGTAAGTAAAATGTTCTTTGAGTTCTGTGAACCACTCTAGCAAATTAATGGAATCCAAGGAACAGGAAGTTGGTGGTGGTGGTGGGGTAATCATCGATATCTTCAGTTTATAGGCCATTGGTCAGAAGCCCAGGTGACAATCTGGACTTGTAACTGGCCTCTGAAGTTGAGGTGAGGGCAGTTTTGTAGGCCTGAGCCCTTAACCTGTGGAATCTGATACTATCTTCAGGTCAACAGAATCAGAATCGAACTGAATTATAGGATATACAGCTGGTCTCTGGGAATTGCTTGTATGTGTGGGGAAACCCCTCTTTTCCACACACTGGAATTATATATCAGAACCCTTAGTTACTTTTTATATTTCTACTTCTCAACTGAGATTATTTCTAATTTTTTAAACACATTTTTCTTTACTTCACTGAGCATACTTTTAAAAGCTGCTTTAAAACCACTGGTGATTCCAACATCTGCATTACCTTGAGTTTGGACTTTATTTTTTTCTCTTGAATATGTCATATTCTTATAGCTTTAATATATCAGTTAATTTTGGAATGTAAACAGATATTATGAATCACTTGTTGTAGTTTTGGATTCTGATATAATCTAATAAAGAGAAACTACAAACTCTGAATTTATAGTTCCATTTTTTTTTTTTAAGCCTTAACTGGGCTACTTGGGAGCTGCCTCTTGAATGTGTAGTTGAAGGGTTTTGAAGTTTGTAGTTGAAGAGATTTGAACAGAGTTATTTGAAAAGTTTGGGACTCCCCTGTTGTTCTCTTCTTTCTAGGATTCTCTGCTTCACCTTCCAGGTCCTGTGGATTTCCCATATCCATATTCTGGTGTGTCTTTCCTGGGCTTTATCCACTTTGCACACCAACAGTGGTCTGTTCTTAGGCTAACAATGATGAAAAATGGTGAACTAACCTGATACAATTTCTCTTAGGTGTTGACTGCCCTCTGATTTCTGGGCATTTTTGTTTTCTCTCCAGTCACTTGAGTAGTTATTTTCAATATTCTATCTAGAGTTCATAGTGCTATTACAGCATATTGTTTTGATGGGAACTACTTGAGCATTATCAAAATAAGAAGCTTTTATTTTTTTCATATTTTCTGAAAGAAGTTCATGTTTGTACGTGTCTCATTCTCCTTCATTTGCAATTGAGGTCTAAAGGTGGAGTGACTACCTTGAGAAGCTAGACTTAAGAATTAAGGAAGGCTATTCTTAGAGTGCCTGGGCTTTTCTTCTTACAACTGAGTCTAGATGCTGGGGGTTAGATTGTTCATCCTCATCTAGAATTCTGCTGGGGGCATTAAAAATGGGACAGGACATTGTTATTAGAATTTTAAAGTAATTTCAAGCTCCTTGTGTCTGCAAATGGACATGGATTGAGAGGTACAATAGGGAGAGTTAGAAAATCACCCTCTGTTTTCCAAAAGATGGGATTCTTGATTAACTGTCAAGAAGCAGGCAGAATGGTAGGTTCAGCCTATAACAATATATCTCTAAGGTGTGGTCACTGAGGAACTTTATCAGAATCATCTGGAACATTTGTTTAAAAAGGAGATTTCTAGCCTACCTCAGACCTGCTGAATAATAAGCTCCGCAGATATTTACATTCATATGCCAGTGATACCCACATTCATTAAAGTTTGAGAGCCACTGCTCTGTGTCATGGTTCTTAAGCCTGGCTGCTCATTAGAGTCACCTGGGAAGCTTTTAAATCTTACAGATTCCAAGACTCATCCTCAGAGGCTCTTTTTAATTGGTGTGATTTGGGACACAGGCATTGGTATTTTTTAAGGCTGTCTGCATGACTCTAACGTGCTGTCAGTATTGAAAAGCACCGCTCTTTGGGAACAGTCGTTGCTTTTAGATGCTCAGTAGAATGATTTCTTCTATGACTTTGAGGACAACGGGATAAAAGAGGACATGAACCTGTAACTCTTCCAGGGCATTCAGACAGAAAATAAACCATGAATATGGCACTAACTTCCAGATACTCTTTTGACACATTTAGAGGGATAAGACAGTGCTTTGAGGACATTCTATTTTCTAATTTGTAAATCCTAAATAAACACTGAACATATTTCTTTATTATAGGGCTCTGCAGACCCCAATTTGTAAATATCCTAGAGAGGGATATGGTACATCGCTTTTCTCAAACTTACTTAATTATGTGACCCTGTTTACTTGTGCAGCATACGAACATCTTGCACAACCAAATCTGAGAAGCAATTTTTCTAGGAGGCAGTCATGTAGAACAAACATACTGGTTAATCAGACCTTAGAATAATATTATTTATAAGATAAATGGTAAGTTTTTATTACCTGTACTTTTTTTAATCCTGGAGGCTTCTGCATCAGAGAAAGGCAAATTACTCACTTATATAACAACCTCAGCATTAGTATTCTTCTCCACTCTAGGGTAAGGTGATGAGGGCAGATGTCACCTGCATGCACAAAAGGAGGTTTTACACTATAGATGAGGAACTCCAAAGATACACATTTTAGAGCTTATATAGGAACTTGTCTCCCAGAGACAGGAAGATAAAATTTTTTCTTTCTAACAAAAACAAATTCTTTCTGGGAAAAGATGGAGAAGATCACTAGGTATTTATGACAACTACCCTTTTAAGTGTAAACAGATGGCTCCCAATTTTATTACTCTATGAGATGTAGACACAGGCATTCAGAAAAATAAATCTTTACATTTTTCCAGGGGTTTCTATATTAGTATTGCTATTCAATCATCGTTTAACCCATGCTGCCAGCAATCTTTGCTCAGAAAGCACTGAGCAGGCAAAAACATGGAAATATTAACATTTTCTTCACAATGCCATCTACTATCAACTCAGAACATCCTCACTCATTCCAAATACGTTTCTGGTTCAACAGTATTTTTTAGTAGTAATCCTGGCAAAATGCTTCCTTCATGAGATGACTACCCAGATTAACTTCAGGACATAGAGACAGACAGACTTACAAAGCACCCAGTTACATGAAAAAACATAACTAAAAACAGATTGCCAATTGTCTCAGTCCATTCAGGCTACTTTAACAAAATATTATTGATTGAGTGCCCCTTATAAACAGCAGAATTTTATTTCTCAGGAGGCTGGACATCTAAGATCAGGGTGCTAGGAAGAGTCTTCCTAGCTGCAGACTGCTGACTTATTGGTTGTATCCTTACATGGCAGAAGGAGCAAGTTTTCTTGGGCCTCCTTTATAAAGGTACTAATTTGGGACCTAATCACCCACCTCATAATACCATCACACTGGGCACTAAGTTTTCAACATACAAAATCTGGGAAACACAAACATTCAAATCGTAGCACCAATCATCATGCGAAATGTTGACTTATATCTAATTATACTTATCCACTTGTGAACCGTCCCTAGTCCTTTCCCCCAAGATATTAGAATTGCTGCATAGTCTTTATATAATGAACTACAATGCCAATTGATGATTAATTAAGGTCACACCAAGCCCATCATAATATCTTATTATTTTGAGCTCAATATAGTGTTTTATTGACACTGCCCTCATCCGTCAAACATGGATTTCCATTTTATGTGGTTCGATAACACTATCTCCTCCTTTGGTAAGAACAGGAATCCCAATTATATATCTAAACTATCTTATAGGCCTATAACTTCTATGGACATATGCCTCTCTTTGAAGCTTAGGATTGAATGGAACTAAAGATATACCTGACAACTAAAAATAGACAACCACTTCAATTTCCTAAAAGCTTTGGAAGCTTTCTAACTTTCCACCTGTCATTAGAGATTTTCTCATTGTATTCAATCTACATATGGGGGACTACAGACTCTTCAATCTAAGTTTCTCAGGCTCTCTAGAATCTGATTTCTTGATGAGTACAGAGGTTTATTATGTTAGTAATGCAAAGATATTCTTGAGGATTATAATTTTCAATGATAATTTATATACTGTCCTAATAGAACCATGATTTTTTTCCTTAATGTTTTTCATTTCTCAAGAAGATCACATACAATATAATAGTAGGAAGCACTCTGACTCTAGACTGCATAGGTTCAAACACTAGTCCTGCCATTTTCTAGAAGTAGTAGGTATATTAGTAGGTATATTACTTAATCTCTTTGTTCCTCAGCTTCCTCATTAGTAAAATGAGGTTAATTACTACTTATATCAAAGAGTTGTTAGAGAATTAAGTGATGTGAGCATGTGAAGTTAAAACAGACCTTATCCCTTAATACTCCATAAATATTAACCATTATAATACAGATTTTCTAAGTCTGATTTATCAGTTTTGACCTGAGTATGTTGCAATTTTCCCATTTTGAAACTGTGTCTATAGTGCTTCTTCCAGATAGTGTGAAATGGACTGCAACACAGGTATAGTTCACAAGCTTGAAATGTAAATGGCAAACTGAGTATCAGTCCTAATTCACCTTATGAGAGTTGGAAGAAGAGATGGAAGCAAAGGGTAAGAGATGGGTGAAGGTTGAACAGTCAGGAAGTAAGGCAGTAAGCAAGTAAATGAGCAAACAGATTTTTTCATGAAAAGAAATTACTAGGAATTAAACAATTTGAGCCATAAATATCAAGTCAGGGCAAAGAGTTAACCTGGGACAAAAGGAAATCAGTTATGACCAGAGCTATCAGACAAAAAACTTGATAAATGCCAGGAGCTCTCAGTCTGCTATTTCTGCTGGCTCTTACTTTCCTAATGGCATGAAAGACACTTTTGCCCCTAAATTTTCTTACAGGCATTCCAAGGATTTAGAACCTACATTATTGGTAGAGAGATCCTTGATAATATTTTCTACAAGGAGAAAAGCATTCACAGGCCTATCTGCTTCCAGCTCGCTAGTCCCCAGGGCACTTTGCATGCTGTGTTGATGGATGTCTTCTCTCCATCTATTCTGTAGTTGATATTCACCCCTGGCTTTTTTACTTAAAAAGTTTTACCCATTTAATGCTACAATGTCATTCTGGGGCAATTCTCAACTTCAATGTAAGAGTTTATGTATGTTTATATGTATGTACACACTTAAAGCAATTTCAATTTTTAGTTCCTTTTGATCTGCTTATTTGAAGTACAACTAACATACAGTGTTATATTAGTTTCAGGTATAAATATGATTCAGCAATTCTATACAATAATCAATACTCATCAAGATCAGTAGTCCCCTTTATCTAATTCATTCATCCCCTGCCCACTTCTCCTCTAGCAAACACCAGTCTGTTCTCTATATTTAATTAAGAATGTTTTTGTCTTTGTTTCTAAAATTCCACATGTGAATGACATCATAAAGTATTTGTCTTGCTCTAACTTATTTCACTTAGCATTATACCCTGTAAATCCAGCTGTGTTTTTGCAAATGGCAAGATCTCACTATTTTTTAATAGCTAAGTAATATTCCAGTGTGTGTGTGTGTGTGTGTGTGTGTGTGTGTGTGTGTGTGTGTAAATCTTCTTTATCTATTCATCTATGGATAGCTATTCAAGCTGCTTCCATATCATGACTATTATTAAAAAAAATACTGAAATAAGCATAGGGGTGCATGTAGGTTTTCAAATTTGTGCTTTCATTTTCTTTGGATAAATACCCAGTAGAGGAATTACTATATCATATGGTAATCCTAATTTTAATTTTTTGAGGAATCTACATACTCTTTACCATACTGACTACATCAGCTTGAATTCCTTCCAACAGTGCACAAGAGTTTTTCTCCATGTCCTCATTAACACTTATTATTTCTTTTCATTTGGATTCCAGCCATTTTGACAGTTGTTAGGTGATATCTCATTGTGGTTTTGATGTGCATTTCCCTGATGATTAGTGATGTTGAGTACCCTAATGTGTCTGCTGGCCATTTGTATGGCTTCTTTGGAAAAATGTCTATTCAGGTTCTCTGCCCATTTTTATTCAGATTATTATTTTTGGGGGGTGTTGAGTTACAGAAGTTCTTCATATATTTTAGATATTAACCCCTTAATGGATTATACCATTTGCAAATATTTTCTCCCATACAATAGGTTGCCTTTTTGTCTTGTTGATAGTTTTCTTTGCATGCAAAAGCTCTTTATTTTGGCACAGTCAGTCCCAATAGTCGAATTTTGTTTTTGTTTCCATTGCCTGTGAAGACATATCTAGAAAAATGTTCCTATGGCTGATGTCAAAGAAATTATTGCCTATGATTTCTTCTAGGAGTTTTAAGACTTTAGATCCTAAACATTGAGATCTTTAATCCATTTTGCATTTATTTTTTAATATGTTGTAAGAAAGTGGTCCAGTTTCCCTACCGTATATTCTTTTCTCCATCATATATTCTTATCTCCTTTGTCAAAAATCAATTGACCATTTAAGCATGAGTTTATTCCTGCACTCTCTATTTTGTTCAAGTGATATATCTATTTTTGTGCCAGTACTATACTGTTTTGAAACTACAGCTTTGTAGCATATCTTCAAATCTGGGATTATGATACCTTCAGCCTTGTTATTCTTTCTCAAAATTGTTTTGTCCATTTAGGGTCTTTTGTGGTTCCATACAAATTTTAGCATTATTTGTTTTATTTCTGTGAGAAATGTTTGTATTTTGATAGGGATCCTATTAAATCTGTAGATTGCTTTGGGTAGCATGTACATTTCAACAATATTGGTTCTTCCAATCCATAGGCATGGAATGTCTTTCCATTTGTGTCATTTTCAGTTTATTTCATCAATGTTTTGTAGTTCTTGGAATATAGGTCTTTTACCTCTTTGATTAAGATTATTCCTAGGTATTTTATTATTTTTGGTGCAATTTGTAGATGTGACTGTATTTTTAATTTCTTTTTCTGCCTCCTCATTATTTATGTATAGAAATGGAACAGTTTTTTGTACATTAATTTTGTATCCTGCAACATTACTAAATTCATTTATCAGTTCTAACTGCTTTTTGGTAGAGTCTTAAGAATTTTCCTATATAGCATTGTGTCATCTGCAAATAAGAAAAGTTTACTTCTTCCTTGCCAATTTGGATACCTTTTATTTCTTTTTCTTGTCTGATTGCTATGCTAGGACTTCCAGTACGACATTGAATCAAAGTGGTGAAAATGGACAGCCATGGTTTATTCCTGATCTAACATGAAACCTCTCAGTTTTTCACCATTGAGTATGATGTCAGCTATGGGTTTTTCATGTATGGTCTTTATTATGTTGAGATATATTCCTTATAAACCTATTTTGTTGAAAGTTTTTATCACAAATAGATATTGAACTTGGTCAAATGCCTTTTTTTTTTTACATCTATGGAGATAATCATATGGTTTTTATCTTTTCACTTGTGAATGTGGATCATATTGATTATCATATCATATTGATTGATTTGTGAATAATGAACCACCCTCACACCCCTGGAATAAATCCCACTTGATTGTGGTGAATGTTTTTTTTTAATATATTGTTGGATTCAATTTCCTAGTATTTTGTTGAGGATTTTTACATCTATGTTTATCAGAGATATTGGCCTGTAGTTTTCTTTTTTTGTAATATCCTTATCTGGTTTTGTTATCAGGTTCATGCTGGCCTTATAATTTGGAAGCTATCCTTCCTCTTCTATTTTTGGAATAGTTTGAGAAGAATAGATATTATTCTTTGAGAAGAATATTATTTGAGAAGATATTATTCTTTGAGAAGAATAGATATTATGTTTGGTAGACTGTACTTCTGAAGCCATCTACTCCTGGAATTTTATTTGTTGGAAGTGTTTTAGTTATTGATTGAATTTCATTGCTGGTAATAAGTCTGTTCAAATTTTCCACTTATCCCCAATTCAGTTTTGGAGGGTTATTTTAGAAGGAATTTATTCATTTCTTCTAAGTTGTCCAGTTTTTTGGCATATAGTATTTTATAATATTCTCTTATAATCCTTTGTGTTTCTGTGGTATCAGTTGTTCTTTCTTCTCCTTTATATTTGATTTTACTTATTTGAGTCCTCTTTTTTTAAGGAATCTGGATAAAGGATTATAAATTTTATTTTCAGTGAATCAGTTCCAGATTTCATGGATCTGTTCTGTAGGTTTTTTAGTCTCATTTACTTCTGCTCTAATCTTTATGATATCCTTTCTTCTACTGGCTTTGGGCTTTGTTTGTTCTTTTTCTATCTCCTTTAGTTTGTTAGGTTGTTTATTTAAGATTATTCTTGCTTCTTAAGGTAGGCATATATTGCAATAATCTTTTCTCTTAGAACAGCTTTGCCTTCATCCCAAAGATTTTGGACTGCTGCATTTTCATTTTCACTTGTCTCCATGTATTTTTTTTTTATTTACTCTTTAATTTCTTGGCTGACCCATTTATTGTTTAGTAGCACATTCTTTTCAGGGTTTTTTCTTATGATTGGTTTCTAGTTTCATAGTGTTGCAGTAGGAAAAGATGCACAATATGATTTCACTCTTTTTGCATTTACTGAGACTTCTTTTGTAGCCTAACATGTGCTTTGTTCTGAAGCATATTCCATGCACACTTGAAAAGAATGTGTCTTCTGCTGGGATGGGATGTTCTGAATATATCTGTTAGGTTCATCTGGTCCAATGTGTCATTCAAAGCCACTGTTGCCATGTCAATTTTCTGTGTGGATGACCTATCCATTGATGAAGGCAGGGTGTTAAAATCCCCTACTATTATTATATTACTGCCAATTTCTTCCTTTATGTCTGTTAATAGTTGTTTTATTTATTTAGGTGCTTCTATCTTGGGTACATAGATTTTTCAATTGCTATATCCTCTTGTTGGGTTGTTTCCTTCATCATTATGTGGTATCTGTCTCTTGTTACAGTCTTTGAAAGTCCATTTTGTTTGATATAAGCTTTACTATCACAGCTTTCTTTTTGCTTCCTTTTTCATGGTAAACATTCTTCTATCCCTTCACTTTCATCCTGCATGTGTCTTTAGGTATGAAGTGAATTTATTGTAGGCAGCATACAGATGGATTCTGCTTTGTTATCCATTTAGTCACCTTATGCCTTTGATTGGTGCTTTAGTCCATTCCCATTTAAAGGAATTATTGATAGTCATGTACTTATTGCCTCCACTCTTTTCTCAAGGCTACTGAGTATCTCTTTATGATATTAATTTGAATTCTGTATCAAGCACATTGTTCATCTTTGTTTTGTTTAGCTCTCTTGTTGTGGTTTTAGCCTGTTCTTTCATTTAGGAAATATTCCTCTGTCTCCTCATTTTGTATAACTCTGTTTGTTTCTACGTATTAGGAAAGTCAGTTATGTCTTCTGATCTTAAAAGCAGTGTCCTTATGAAGAAGAGGTCCTGTAGTACCCTACTAGTGCAATGTTCTCTCTTTGTTACTTGTTTTATGGTTGCTTTTATATTTCTTCTCTTGCTGTCTTCCCTTGTAGTTTGATAGTTTTTTTAATGACATGCTTGGATTTCTATTGTGTTTATTATATGTTTTTGATTTGTGGTTAACATTAGGTTCATATGCAACATTTTATGCATATAGTGGTCTACATTAAGTTGATGGTCACTTAAATTTGAACCCCTTCTAAAACCCCTTTCACTCATCCACTTCATTTTATGTGTATGATGTCATACTTCACATCCTTTTATTTTGTGAACCCTTGACTGGTTTTTGTAGATATAAGTGATTTTACTAATTTTGTGCTTTAACATCTATATTAGCTTTATAAATGGCTATTTTACTACTTTGAATATGTTTGTATTTATTTGTGAATTTCCTTTCCCTTCATAATTTTCTTACTCCTGATTGTAGCTTTTTCTTTCACTCTAAGATTTCCCTTTAACATTTCTTATAAGCCTGGTTTGGTGGTGATAAACTTTTTTTGTCTGGGAAACTTTTTATCTCTTCTACTCTGAATGATAGCTTTGCTGGGAAGAGTATTCCTTGTTGCATGTTTTTGATTGTTTTGTTTTGTTTCAGCACTTTGAATATATCATGCCACTTTCTTCTGGCCTGCAAAGTTTCTGCTGAAAAATTAGCTGAGAGCCTTATGTGTATGCCACTGTTTTGTTTTGCTGATCTTAACATTCTCTCTTTATCACTACTTTTTGCCATTATAATTATTATGTGTCTTGGTGTGGACCTCATTGGGCTAATTTGTTGCAGGCTCTCTGTGCCTCCTGGATCTATGTATCTGTTTTCATTCCCAGAATAGCTCAGTTTTCAGCTATTATTTCTTCAAATAAATTTTTCTGCCTCCTTATCTCTCTATTCCCCTTCTGGAATCTTTAGAATGCAAATGTTACTATGTTTGATGATGTCACTGAGATCCCTTCACCTATTTTTACCTATTTTTTACCTATATTTTACCTATTTTTATGTTTTATTATTCTTTGTTCTGTTCAGCTTCCTCTAGTTTATTATTTATTATCCTCTGTTCACCAGAACCAAGTACTTCATGGGTATGTCCCATGTAGGTCATGTGTGTCCTAGTATTATAGCTGAGCTTCATTTGCCTTCAGTCCAGTCAGTTGCAATGGCCCACTCTACCTGTTGTGGGTGCACTGGGCAGGATTTGGTCCCTATGGTATTAAGGTGCCAGTCTGGGGCTGCCACCGTCCAGTAGTTGGGCAATGTCAGCAGTCACTCAATATGCTTGCCCTTAACCCATCTGCTTGGACTGTAGTCACACCAATTTTCAGGGCGCTTTGCTTGCCTTGTCTTCTGAGAGGCTTTCCTTAGTAGGCTATGTGGGCAGCCATACCAGATGCCTGACCCAGTCTGGGACAGATCAGCAGGGTACTCATTGTGCTGACAACTAAAGGTTCTACTCCTGGGACTATAGGCACATTGGTAAATGTGTTTATCTTCCCCTCTCCCAGGGACAGGAGTCACTTTGAAGTAGCTTAGGTCCCTGCTGGAGCTGTTAGCAGGATGTGTGGGGGCAGGAGTTGCTTTTGAAGGATGAGAGCCAAGTGGGTCAGGTTAGATGGGGCATATCGATAGGAGAGCATGGTGGTAGGACACGCAATGCTAGGAAAATAGGTAATGAGTATTCTTGCTGGTTCCTTCAAGGTTTCAGCTACCTAGAAAAGGGGTGGGGGAGAAATGGTACCCACAGACACTTTTGTTTCTAAAGTTTCCTGCCCTTCCAGTGCACATTCTGAGATTAGTAAATAACCCACCTTCAGTACACCCCACATGCTTCTCAAACTGCTATTTCCATGCTATATCTCAGCCAGGTTATTTGTTATGCTGGCTCTTTAAGGACAGGAACTCAGTTTTCTATGTCTCTCTCAGAGCTAAGCCCCCTGATTTTTAAAGTACCCAAGCTAAGCCCTGATAATTATAAATACCCGTTAAGATTCACTCATTTTCAAAGCCAAATATTTCCACTGCAGGTCCCCCATGCCTAGAGGACCTGGTGTAGGGTCTGATCCTCCTGCTTCTCTGTCCTTGTGGTACCCCTCCCATTTGTGGTTAGTCTTGATAAGGGTTTGGTTCCCAACTGTGTCTCTGTCCCTCCTACCCTTTTTGATGTGGCCTCCTCTCTACAGTTAACTATGGAAAGTTTTCTGCCAGTCTTCAGGTAGCTTTCTGGGTTAGTTGCAATGATGTGGCTGTTATCTCAGTGTGTCCATGGGATAAGGTGAGCCCAGGATCCTTCTACTCTGCCATCTTACTTGGGAGTTCCTAGTTCCCTTTGATCTTGATCAATTTGGGGGCCTTCCTCTTCTCCATGGTTAGGTACTCTTTGTGTTTTAAAGGCTTTTTCATCCATGACAGTCTCACTTTTCTTGACAAACCATGCAAAGCTGATCCATTGATTACTTAGGTTTATTTTAATCTGTCATTTTGATCTGTATTTTGGTATTTCCAGTTCATATCCCACATATATGTTGGGTCTCTAGTATATATGCCTAGAAATAATCTCTAGGTTTTCTGTGTATAAGTTACCCCCTTAAAATGCACTAGTATTCTATTTAATAGCTATTGTAAGCTACCTTTAGGCTTTATATATAGCTAATGATATAAATTAGAGTTTAAAAAACTGTATTGAAGCAGTGGTAAGCAGAGTGTTGTTTGACTAGACGTAATTCTGGTAAGAAGTGAGCCATAGCAGCTATGGAGTTGACCAAAGGCATGACCAGAATATTTGATATCTTTGTAATACAGAAAGCCCAGATTGTTGTGTGCTGATAAAAAGCTATGTAGGACTGCAGCTGCTACCTTAAAGCCAGAGCTGAGAAAGGCTCTCACTTCTGATGGAGGCCACTGACACATGCTATGCATATTTCCACAGATCAGCCACAGGTGACCCAGCTGGTTCCTAAGAAGTATTAAATTTAAATGTCAGACTGATTAGCAACTGTATGTGTAGAAATACATGTGCTCTATTTGTGTGCATGTGTGCATATGTCTGTGAGCATGTGTGTGTCTCAGGAGAAAAAGGCATGGAAGAGATTATAGTATAGCTGGCCAAGGAAGTTGTATTTTCCATGACTGCTTTCATTTGAGGGTAGGGGCTTGGTAACCACACCCTCTAATAGATCTGGTTTGGTAGTGTGTTGTATACAATTTTTCCGTATCAGTTTAAATTCTGCATCCCAAAACATTTGTGCTTGCATCCTCTGGCTCTAAATAAATCTCCTATTTTCATAGCTCCACCACAGCAGTTGGCCAACTGCTACTTCAGAATAGCATTCGGCGGCCAAATAAGTAGCACCGTCTGCTGCAGTTTAGAGGAATCCTCAGTGGAGCTGTGACAGCTGTCTGGCTCTGAGTCCTGAACACTAGAATTCAGTTGTCAGAGAGGACACATATCCAATGTTAGAATGGCCATTTTCTACAAAAGGAATGATTCTTCTAGCAATGCAATACCCTACTTTTATGGAGGTCAGACTTCTGGAAACCACTGTCTAGTCTTAAAAATATAGCCCCAAATGTGAATTTTGACAAAATCATTCTCCTGAGTTATTAGATTTAAAGCCCAAACTCTAGATTTAAAGCCATGCCTTAATATATGAAAAGTCATTACACCCTCCCTGAGTGCCTAATTACATTTATTTAATACACAGACCTTAAAAGCTTGATTATCTGGTTTGTGAGCATAGAGTATGATAGAAGCTACGAGCTAGAATTAGACATGGTAGGGTTATAAGTGACTCAAACTCAATAATTAGAAGTGGAGAATCTGGTGAATTACTAACTTAAAATACAAAAAGGCAAACCATGATTTTATACATGTTACAATGACATACTTATGTATCCATTTAATCAATATCTATTTACTGTGACCCAAGGACTTTTCTAAATATTGAAGTACACGGAAGAGTTAGTTAGATAAGATTCTTGCACTTAGAGAATTTGACGTCTGGTCAGATAGGCTACCTCATTAATAATGCAAGATAGATTACAGTAGCATTACAGGAACAAATAATTTAACATGAGAGTTCAGACTAAATTGAGATTACTTCAAGCACAGGAAGGATTCATTTAGGCTGTGGCATTTAAAATTGACATTGAGTAAGTGTGTATAATTTGAATATACAGATAGAAACAGGATGGCACTTTATGTAAAGAGTGCAAGAAAACCTGGAAGCCCAAAGAACTATGAGAAATAGGGGGCCACCAAGGAATGAAAGTTCTATAAGGCAGAAGCTCTATCTGTCTTGTTTATTGCGGGTCCCTAATGAAAGGACTGGCTTGTAATAAGCTCTTAATATTGGGATAAATACAAGAATTAATGCATGTATGAATGAGTGGCTTAGCTGTATTTACATAAAATGTCTAGCATTAGGTGAATAACTAAAAAGTACAAGACCAAAAGAAAATGTGTAAATGTAACCACCACCATAATCAAGATACAAAATAATATATATATATATATATATATATATATATATATATATATATATATCTCCACTTGCCTCTTTATGGTCAATTCTCTTATTCCATCTGCCCTTGGCCACAGCCAATTGCTGATCTGTTGTTACTATCAATTAGACTCCTTTTATTTTTTAATGATTATACATATATTAGAAATAGACATATAGGTAACTTATTTGGGGCAGTGAACAATCATAACCTTGCAAGGACTCCAATTAATATGTTCAAGAAAACATTTGATAAGATAAAGAATTCACTGGAGAGTTATTTTAAGAAGGAATAAAATGAAAATTCTAGAAATGAAAACTAAATAAGAGCTCAATATAGGTTTTGAAGGTAGATTAAATCAGAAAAAAAAAAGGATTAACAAGTAGGAAAATAGGTCAGTAGAAAATATTAACGATAAAATGGAAAGAAAAGGGAAAATAAAATAAAAAGGACTTAATATATGAGAAGTGGTAAAAAGTTCTGGGGTCTTGTTTCATGTTTTAAAACATGGAGATTTGTTTCGTCATTCCTTAACTCCATGGCTAATCCCCTCAGAAGACTTCCACTAGTCAGTGGCATGCTCCCAAGCTTGTGGGGAATAGTAGCTCCAGAATTCTTCTCCAGTATAAGAAAAATTTGACCAGATGTAGAAATTTGAGCCAGAAGGTAAAAATGAGAGTAGAGTACAACTAAATCTCTTTGGAAGATGAGGCCAGTGATGAAAATTTTGTAACACTTTAACAAGGTCAAATGAATATTTTTTATGTATACGTTTAGTTAATATTTAATCAAATTAATAAAAGTATTCAATAAAATCCACCATTTAAAAATGTCAAATATGTTTGACAAATGTTTAGAACATTTCCACCACCCCAAAAAGTGATTTCCATGTATTTGGGGATTTTTCAGATATCTTTTAAAAAATATATTATTGATTTCCACAGTCATCAGAAAATATATTCTGTGTAAGTTCAATCATTTTAAAATTTATTGAGAATAATTTCATGACATCATACTGCTTATCTTAGTAAAGTTCTGTACACACTTAAAAAAATATGTATTCTGCTATTGTTAGGTTAAGTGTCCTATTAATGCTCAGTGGGTCGATAGTGATGTCCAAACCATCTATATCCTTACAGATATCTTTACCAACTTGTTTTACTAGAAGAATGATGAAATTCCACAATATAACTCTGCATTTGTCTATTTTTCCTTTAAGCTGATAAGTATTTGCTTCATAATGTTTGGAACTTCTGTGTTAGGTGCACACCATTTAGCATTTTTATTTTTTTAAATAATTTTTATTATGTTATCATACAGTACATTGTTAGTTTTTGATGTAATGTTCCACGATTCATTGTTTGCATATAACATACAGCTCTCCATGCAATACGTGCTCTCCTTAATAGCCACCACCGGGCTCACCCATCCCCTGATCCCTCTCCCCTCTAATACCTGCAGTTTGAATTCCAGAGTCCAGTCTCTTATGGTTTGTCTCCCCCGATACCCCCTTTCATTTTTCCATTCCCTCCTAATGTCCTCCATGTTATTCCTTATGTTCCACAAATAAGTGAAACCATATGATAATTGTCTTTCTCTGCTTGATTTATTTCACTTAGCATAATCTCCAGTTCTATCCATGTTGATACAATGTTGAATATTCATCCTTTCTGATAGCTAAATAATGTTCCATTGTATATATGGGCCACATCTTCTTTATCCACTTGTCTGTTGAAGGGCATCTTGCTCCTGCCACAGTTTGGTTGTTGTGGACATTGCTGCTATGAACATTGGGGTGCACATGGCCCTTCTTTTCACTACATCTGTATCTTTGGGGTAAACATCCAGTAGTGCAATTGCTGGGTCATAGGGTAGCTCTATTTTTAACTTTTTGAAGAACCTTCTTAAGTGGCTCTACCAACTTGCATTCCCACTAACAGTGAAAGAGGATTACCCTTTCTCCACAACCTCTCTTAACATTTGTTTCTTGTCAATTTTTGCCATTCTCACTGGTGTAATTTCCCTGATGGCTAATTATGTTGAACATTTTTTCATGTGTCTGTTAGTCATTTCTATGTCTTCTGTCCATTTTTTGACTTGTTTTTTGGGTGTTGAGTTTGAGAAGTTCTTTATAGATTTTGGATATCAGCCCTTTGTCTGTAGTGTCACTTGTTGAATTAACCCTTGTATTGTTATTAAGCATTATTCTTTATGAAAGGTCAAATTCCTTATCCTGAAATCTACTTTTGTGATATTCAATAGCCGCTGCCACTTTCTTATTTTATAATTTTTTCTCCTTTTACTTAAAAATATATGTGCTCCATGTTTTAAATGTGTTTCTTATAAGCAGAACATAGTTGGATGTTGCCTTTTTATCAGTCTAACAATCATTGTCTTTTATTTGGTGTTACACAGAATATTTATATTTACTTTTTGATCTGGATGTGTTTAAGACCTGAATTATTCTATTTGTTTTATACTTGCTTCTGTTCTTCATTTTTCTCCTTTTCTATTTCTGATAATTTTTTATTAGTTTTATGTCCTTTTTTGACTTATAAGCTATATCTCTGTTTTGCTCTTTAGTGGTTGTTCTAAGATTTACAGTATACAATTTTAATATATCATTGTCTATATTTAAATATTATTACAGTGCCTTATGTATGATGTATGAATCTTACAACAATATACCTCCATTTCCCCTTCCTTTTCTTTGTGCTATGGCTGTCATATGTTTCACCTCCATCTATGTTACAATTCATTGTTGTAAGTCTTATGCTCTAGTCTCAAATCTAAATAATTGTAAAGTGAAAAAAAATTGTATTTTTTACACATTTTAAACATGTTTTAGATTCTTTATTAATTTTTGAAGATTCAGGTTTTCATCTAAAAAACTTTAATACATTTTATAGTGTAGGTCTGCAGACATCAAATTCTCCTAGGTACTGTTTGTATGAAAATGTTTTCGTTTTCCTTTTACGTTTGAAGGATATTTTACTACATGTAAAATTATAATTGTTTTCAGAAACTTTGTCAGTGAAAACTCTGTCTACTGATATACCTTTTTTTCTTCCTTTTTCCTCATGAAAAGTCAGAGATCATTCTTATCTTTGTTCTGTTATATGTATTGTGACTTATTTCTCTGGCTGCTTTGAAGTTTTCCCTTTATCACTGTTTTCCAGTGGTATGATTTCTCTGTTTATCTTGCTTAATGTTCATCAACTTCTTGGACTTTCATCACTTTGAAAAAAAAATTAGTTGTTATTTTATTACACACGGTTTTGACCCACTATTTTTTTTTTCTTATACTCAAATGACATGTATGTTTGACCACTTGATGTTGCTCTACAAATCGCTGAGGCTTTTTACATTTTGTTTGTTTTATTTCTTTCTGCCTGTGTGCCTCAGTTTAGATGCTTTCTATTGTTAGGACTTGAAATTCGCTGATACATTCAAGTGTCAAGTACAAGTTTAAGTCTATTCAGTTATTTTTTCAACATCTATATATTATATATATATATGTATATATATATATAATATACATATTTTTTATATATATAATTTTCAATATATATATACCACACAGACACACACACACACACACACACATATAACTTTAAGGTCTTTGTTTAGTCTTTAATTTCTATCACTTCTATGCTTGTTTTTACATAGATGGTTATAGATGACATTTTTCCAAGTCTTTACATTTTACTAATTTTGGATCAGATCCTGCTGGTTTTTTGATAAAATTGTATATATCATATCTATGGTGTGAACGAGACTGAGTATCTTGAACAAATATACCAAGATGACCATTCTGTGATTTGAAAGCTTCCTGAGCACAAGACTCCCTCCCCCTTCTCACATGCTTTCCTTTTGTTTAACTAGTACCCTTAAGTACACCCTCAGGGCATAACACCCTTGATCTTCCCAGAGATATGATTCTGACATATATCTATACTTTTTCCAATTTTTTAAATTTACGTATGTATGTATGTATGTGAGAGAGAGCACACACAAGCTCTTAAACATTCTCTTCTTGGGTGGTTACTTAGCATGTACTCCCAGCTTCTAGGGCTATAAAAGCAGAGCTTAAAGGAGGTAGGGTTACAGTGATCTACTAACCTTCCAACTGCGTAAGACAGGATTCTGTACAGTAAGTCCACTTAATAAGCCATTTCTCATCAAGCTGGACTTGTCATTCTTTGGTCTTATAGCCCCTTTGGCCTCCATTTTGCATACACCTCCCTTTCACAGATAATATAGTGAAATTTGTTGTCTTCATTTAAAAATTATTGAAGTTTATTTTGGTAGACAAGTAAACCACTTGTCAATCAATTTAATCTTTTTAGGTTAATTTTAATCCTTGTTAGAAAAGTTTTAAAATAGCCTTTATCCAGTGTAGAATTACTACTAAGGTCTGACTCCTGGGTCTCTGATAAATACCTTGAATTTTTATTGAGCATTCTACTCTCTGGCTGGTTGGAATATGAATAACGTCTAGCCCCATGTGAGCTCAGGAATTGTGTAGTTAATAACTTTGTTTGTTGCTTGGTGTCATTGAGCTTCACTTAATACATATACAACTTGGTCTTCAGCAACACACCCAAGTAGAATTCTATACAGATTTCTGAGGTACTCCCTCTCTATATATAAACTCAATCCTTCTAAGTCCCTGGCCTGAAAATTCTTCCTGCCTCAACTTTCTCACAATTGAATCTTTATTTCCTCAACTCAACAAAACGACCTTGATCTGTTTCAGTCCCTCTTCCCAGAACTGCATTCTTAGAAGAGTTTACTGAAGTGAAGCTAGGGAAATTATAACGCTTACCTCATTTGTGCTCCTTTTATGAGAGATAAAAGTCTGTTGGCTCCTATTTTCCAATGCTTGATAATAGTTTCATGTATTTTTATTAAATTTTCCTTTTTTTTTTTTGTGAAAGACAAGGTAATTATTTTTTGTCCAGTTAATAATACCATATATTGTACCAATAGAAAAAACTGAAATTTTGCATATTTGGTTCAAAATTAAAATTTTTATTTGGCTTAAGAAATTAGCAATACAATATTTTAATATAATAAAACAATCGGTGAAATGCCAGAAATATCTGCAGGAATCTTTGCCAAGGAACAGATTCTGGAGTCCGAACTCTCCAGTTTACTAAGGTTTGGGGGGAGCCAAGTTATCACTATTTTTTAGTAATACATCTATTGATTCTGATGGAGGAGTTCCAAGAGAAAATTCAAATGAAATGTCCTTGTGCTGTTGATATTTTCCTTCTGAGTAACTGTTTAATGACAAATGACCATATTGATTCTGCAAGGTGAAAGCATAATTTAAGTGTTTCAATGCCTGCAGGCTCTGTGGGTCTTATGTTCAATCATTCAAATAAGAGAACACGGGATCTAAAAATTTTGTTTTCATTCTTATTTGAACTTTTTGCCTCTCAATTCAGGAAACTAAAGTTGATATTTAAATCTGGCATGAATTAAATATTATCACAAAGGTAGCTTGGAAGATTTTTTAAGTGCCTTATAATCACAATGAAGACATATTTGAAATGTTTAACAGAACTCAGTTGGAAGCTCAAACCACCTTGCATCTAGAAAATTGTGGAAAAAGGAACATACCATTTATGACAAGTTTTCATAGCATTTGGGTTTTGGTTTTAATTTTCTCCAAAAGGCAGTTGACATCAGACAATATGCCATCTGCTAATATCACTTACTCTCTGAACTAAGTCTCTTGAAGCCCACTGTGTCTGGGGAGATATGCAAGACTGAGGACATTCTGCCTATACTGAGTTTTCTTCTATCTTCTGTCTAAATCAGGTCTTTTGCAGGGTTTGGGAGGAGAGGTCACTGTGCCCCAGAAAACCCTAAAGAATAAAAGTTCCTGGGGCAGCCTGGGTGGTTCAGTTCAGTTAAGTGGCCAACTCTTGACTTTGACTCAGATAATGATCTCAGGGCTGTGGGATTAAACCCCATGTCCTGGGTCAGGCTCCATGCTTCGTGGGGAGTCTGCAGGAGATTTTTCTCTCCTTCTGCCTCTCTTCTCTGCTTTCACACACATGCATTCTCTCAAATAAATAAATCTTAAATATATATTTTTTAAAAAGAATAAAAACTCTTGTTTGATGCATCTCTTGACATATCGAATACCAGGCCACACTAGTGTTCTCTTGGCTCCTCCAAAAATTCAGATTAAAATCATAACAGGCCTATGAGACTGGTTCTGACAGCCTCCTAAGGGTAACTATCTCATGTTTGGCTCATTTCTTGGTTTCAGGAAAAATCTAAGGACAGGGGAATTGCTGGTTCTGAGAAAGTTTTAGGAAAAATAATTGAAGTTTTTCCTTGTAATTGTGGAGCCCATGTATTTTTCTTCAAGCTGAAAACTTGCTAGTCTACCTCATAGTAGAGTAGTCTCTAAACTTCAACCTGAACCCACAGACTGGGTTCAGATTTGCTGGAGGATCCCAATCTATTCTGAAAATTGCTTTTAGCAAAATTTGCAAAGTCCAAGACTTCTGGCTCTTGCCAAAATAGAAAAGAAAATGTAAAAATGGACTTGGTGCTCTTACATTTATACTTTGAGAAATCTAAATATATTTTAACAAATGCTAATATAGGAAATGCTACACCTATATCCCTACTAGTTTTTTTTTCCTATGTAGCCATACATAAAGTACTCTGCATATTTCCCTCATTAAGTTTTTATAGCAATCTTAGGAGGTAGGTGCTATTTTTATGCCCATTTTATAGGACAGTTAACTTAAGATAAATATATTTAAATAACCTGCTTAAGAGTAAAAGCTAAATGTGGTAGAGTAATAAGTGTCAGACTTAACATTTAAATCTAAGATATCTGACTCTGAGGTTCATGATCTTAGTGGATTACACTGTGTTTTAATAACTCAACCTCTGAAGACCCTATAATCCTTTCTTATGTTAAAGTTTTTGATAAGTAATGTATTCATGTGTTCAAAAATTAAAGCAATATCTTAAAAATAAAAAAAAAAAATCTCTCACCCTATCCTCTTCAAGTATTGGTACATCCATAAAACACCCATAAGTTCCATTCTTCCCTAACAAGCTTCTCTGACTTATGATGCTATATCATCAACCTCATTGAGTTTTGAAGCTAAGAGTTTCTTCTAGGTTTAGACGTCATTGTTCCAGTAACATCTGATGGATTCCTTGTGTGACTTCCTTTGGATACCATTTAAGTGTCCTTTTTATCAATCAGATTGGGAATCCAGTTCTGTGGACATAAAGTGCTCATATTTTCCCAAGAATCCTTAATTCCAATGACTCTTCCTCTTCCAGTGTGTGCCTGTATTTTTCCTCCTCTCTTCTTTCCTACTTCATGAAGTTCTGCTTGGCTTTTATGTGTCTATTTTCTAGGACTATATTCTGTTCTCAAGTTGTCATCTTTTGAGCCAGACATCTTCCACATATAATCAGTGTTTAATGACCACCACCCGGATCCCCTATTGGTATGGTTAGATTGTATTTCCTGTTGCCTTGATACACTTAAACAGTTTCTGAGTGCAGGCTCTTTATCTTCATGCTCTTTAGATACATGCTGTAGTGGTATGGACTTTCTTGCTTTATCAATCATTAGAGATTAAACAATTTTGAAGTGCCAACCAAGTCTCTAAGTAAGTACTTACTGGGAGTGAAAGTTGTAGGGGAAAAATGGTTGAAATCATCTAAGACAAGCAAACAATATTGCATTGGCCAAATCTGGTCTATCACCATTTTTGTAAATAAAGCTTTATTGGGACACAGCCAAACTCATTCATTTAAGTGTTGTGTATGGCTATTTCTGTGCTATAACAGCAAGAAAAGATGAGTAGCTGCAAAAGAGAAACAATGGCTCACAAAGCTTAAAGTAGTTACAGTCTGATAGTTTACAGAACAGTTTACTCATACTTATTCTAAGACATTCTTTTTTTTTTAAGATTTTATTTATTTATTTGACAGAGAGACAGATCACAAGTAGGCAGAGTGGCAGACAGAGAGAGAGGGGGAAGCAGGCTCCCTGCCAAGCAGAGAGCCCAATGTGGGGCTCGATCACAGGACCCTGAGATCACGACCTGAGCCAAAGGCAGAGGCTTAACCCAATTAGCCACCCAGGTGCCCCTATTCTAAGATATTCTTAAACTCTTTATGGAACATATTAAATAATGCATGATTATCTTAAGTACTCTAATGGTTAAGAGAGTAAATTTAAGATAGATGTATAGGAAAAAGACACACTCTTATAGTCTTTGTTTCTTTGGCCACACATATTCAAGAAGGCATCTGGCTTTAGCTCGTATTCATATTTCTCAAGTCTCTGGCCACAACAGTTACTCTTTTTTTTTTTTTTAAAGGTTTATTTATTTGACAGATAGAGATGACAAGTAGGCAGAGAGGCAGGCAGAGAGAGAGAGGAGGAAGCAGGGTCCCTGCGGAGCAGAGAGTTCCATGCGGGGCTTGATCCCAGGACCTTGGGATCATGACCCGAGCCGAAGGCAGAGGTTTAACCCACTGAGCCACCCAGGCGCCCCACATACCACTTACTCTTGGTATGTGGTATGGACTGTCTTGCTTTATCTTGATCCCATGTTGTTCACATACTTCTTCCAAAAGGGATGTCAATAGTCCTTTCATACTTAACATGAGACAGTACGAGGTGTTTGGAGTCACAGGATCTTCGTCGATGTCTCTTTGCCATGTTGCCAAACAACTTCTAAGCAGCACTTAAACTCAAGTTTTGTCCAACATTCCAACATCCTTCAACTTCATGTTCTACCATTGATTTGGCTCCCAAGTGGAAGAAACCTTCATTCTAAGCTTAGTACTTTTATATTTGATTTTGATTGATTTGTTTTTGAATAGAGATAGATTTTCAGTCCTTGAAAAAAAAGGGATTTGCTCTTTTAGGCTTGTAGTTCCCTCTTCTAACAAGTTCTCCAGAGACTAAACCAACTTTTTAATAGTGATAATAATAATGATAAAAACAATAACTTTGAATGCTTACATTATAATAATTACAATGATAATGATAATGAACATTGTAATAATAAGTTATACTAGTTTTGAATGGCTGTATGTGAGAAATGGTTCCAAGTTCTACATGTAAATTAGCTCATGTAATCCTCCTAATATTTCAGTCAGTCTGGCACCAGAGTCCATGTTTTGTTTTGTTTTTTATCACTATGCAAAGGACATATTACTGGAGAGTTTTTGTTAGTTCTTTAACATGGGCAGAACATAAGTGGCATTACTAGCTGAATATCTTGAGGGTGTTTCCTAAAAAAAATGGATATTCATATATACATATATATGAATAGACATATTTCATATACATCTATACATATTATCAAGTACACAATAAATGTTGAAAGATAAATAGAAAACTTATGTATCAGAAATTATATGGAAGATATTGTAGTTTGGAGGGAATGCTTCAGTTACTTACCAGATGTATGCATACTTTCCTAGGAATCATTTTGCGAAGAGTAACACACTTGTGTAAATTGGATTAAAACACAGAAGCAAACAAACAAAATAAGTTTTACTAGCATACAAGGATAATCTACAGAATTTAAGGGCAAGAATTGCAAGAAGCAAGCAGTTATGGGCTAAGTTATTCTCATTCTCTTCTAGTCTCCAGGTTCTCTTGCTCCTTCTCCCTCATCCCCTTCACATGCATATCTGTCACTCAGTACCCTGCTGGCATCTTTCTGAGCATTTGCCTCTTTGTAGATGTAGCCTCTTTCTGTTTTGAACAGGGAAAGCTGCACACTGAAAGCTCCTATTACATTTACTAGAACTTTTGGATCCAAATTGCAGATTCCCAGGAGATAAAACCAATAAGTCATCTTGAGCCAGATGTCCTCTTCTGAGCCCAGTGAATAATGCCTGGCATCAGGGATGGGGTATGTTCACATGACCTGCTAAGGGAACAGAATCCCTAAGAGTGGGTCTTAAATAAGGCGTGGAAACTGAATAACAAGTTTGCTTTGTACAAAACATGGTGACTTTTTCTCTTTCCTTCCCTCTCTCTCTGAATGCCTAAGAAGTCATATTAAGGTTTCCTAAAACCAGGTAGTAACACTTTTAACTGCCTTCAAAGACTATGGGAAAGTCACAAGAGAAAAAATATATTAAATGTGAAAAAGGTAGCTTGTATACCTAACCTTCAGGCCTTGTATATTGCAATTCCATAATACCTGATATCTTTCTATTGTCCTATGTTTTCCTGTGATGCCACTAAAAATTACAGTGGAGACAACAAATGGCAGACTTTCTGATACTAGCTGTAGTCTCATCAATTGCAGACTTGATACCTCCTTCAAAGTTGCCAGTAGGCATACAGTCTATAAAGATTAGCCAAAGAGCATGGAAGAGGTGAAATGGAACCATTTCCAAAAGTATTCTGCAGACCCGCAAAAATCAGAAAACTGGGCTGTCCAAGTGAACTGGTTGGCACTAGCTGGCCAGGGACCAGAACAATTTGCCACTTCACGGGCAGAATTCCAGCTACTAATTTCCTTTCCCTTTACTCTCCATAGGTCAAATGCTGAATCTGAAAAACCATGTAGCCACTACTAAAGGGAGTAATGGGATATGCTCTAGCCACCAACTGAATAGCTAATCTTTTCAATATCAGTTCTCCTAAGTCTTTTTTTTTTTTCTTAACTAGAAGTAAAAATATTTCTCTTATTTGAGTGACCCATAGTTAGAATTATTTTTTTTACTTTCAGTGTATCCCTATTGGGAAGATATATCCATATAATATGGAGATGGAAAATGAGACAGATGCTACAAGTGAGCCTTAATTCCTTACAAAACTAACAGGAAGTAGAAGAAAATTTTATGCTTTGGAATAAAGACTTTATAGGTGTATCACATGAACATATTTCCCACTTACAAGTGACCTTCCTGGTACAGAGGGTTCTTGTAATTATCTAAATTGCCTGAATTCTGTTTGTCACAAAATTCTCCCCAAGTCCCAAAGCTCTCTCCAATAGAAGTTTTAAAGATAGTGTAGAAAAGATGAGATGCATATGGACCTCAGGATATATCCTAGAATGTAATCTTTAAAAGCCACTGTATGAATTTATTCTGTTTCTACTTTCCTTTTTATTTTAAGTGACTAGTACTAATATTTTACAGTTTATTAAACTAATAGAGATATTTTCTCTAGAAATACAAAAAATGGCAATTTTTTTTCAGTATGAACTACCCTGTTGACCAAGTGAAAGTTAGATTTAGTAGGAAAGTCATTTATTGACTTCTATCTAAATCAGTAACTCCCAAATTTGGCTGCAGAGGATAATCACCCGGGAGATTAAAATAATAACAATACCCAGGTCCCACCACCAGAGACTCTGATTTAATGCCTGTGATATTCCATGGGCATCATTAAATAAACTTATTTTTTCAATACTTCCAGATTTACAAAAAAAAAAAAAAAAAACTGCAAAGACAGTACAAACAGATCCCATGTGCACCTCATTCAGTGTCCCCTCTTGTTAATATAGTGCATTACTATGGTGCATTTGTCACAACTAAGAAACCAGCACTTGTACATTACTATTAACTAAACTCCACACTTTATTCAATTTATCTTTTCCATTCATGTCCTTTTTTGGCTCCAGAAACCCATTCAAGATACATGAATTTTGTTGTCATGTCTCCTTCCTTTTATCAGGTCTGTGACAGTTTCTCAGTCTTTCCCTGTTTCTCATCATCTTGAAACTTTTGATGAGTATTGGTCAGATATTTTGAAGAATCTCTCTCAATCTGGGTTTTTTTCTAATGTTTTTATCAAGGTTCGTCTAGAGTTTACGGTTTTTGTAAAGAACACCAGAGAAAAAGAAGTATATTCATCATGTATTAGGGAGTAAATACCATAAACACTGAATATTCACTAATGTTTGAAAACCACTGAAGGATATAGTATCAGGGATACCCTCTGGTCTTTAAAAATGTACTGATAGGCTGCCATAGCATCACTCAATGAAATGACCTGTAGTTTAAGATGAGCATCACATTTTAGGTCTAGGGTTGTAAGGCTAGTACTTTTGAAGTGACCCAATTTCTTCCAGGCAATATGCATTGATTTAGAATGCCTTAGCAAAGAAACTGTCCCTGCCCTGACATGGAACATTCTATAGTCATGGACAACTGTGAACAGAATATGCACATGAGCAAACATTTTCCCCCAAATAAGCCTCTTTATTGTGATACCATAAATATTGATGTAATACTAATTATTAAAATGTGCAAAATTATTGTGAAGAAAGGGACCTCATCTAACTCCAGGATTTTCTTATTATTCTCAAAGCAGGGCCATTAACTTTCTCTAACTTATGCTTCAGGTGTTGAAAAGCTAATTCACAGCTCCCTGGCTGCCTACTTGTGGGGACAGCTTTCTTCTCCTACAGGCAGTAATTGCCTTAGTGCTAGCCTAAATTTCCCTAGAGAAGAAAGCATAGCTTTGCTTGTTTTATCTTGTGGGTTTCAAGGAGTGTCTATACTTGCTTTGCATACAAGTTCTCTTATAGATATTTTTACTCTAATCCATGACTACTTCCAGTGGGACATGAGAAACAAGATGATGAAGGCATGCACTAATATACATTTTGTTTGTACCGATAATCCACTGAAAACAGGTCAAAGATTATCTTGTTAGGGGAAGAGGGCAGAAAGTACTCTCACTGGTCCAGGTTAGTGGAGATAGCTTGAGAGATGCTGTGGATAAAAATTCACATTCAATTGGATGGATCAGTCAGAAATATCTAAACGGATAACGAAGCATTTGATTTGGTCAAAAAGGCTAAACTTAAATCTAAAATATTTAAGTATAACCTGTTTTACCTAAGGAATGAACAAAACATTCCTTAGGTAAAAGTGGGCATATAGTAAGATTAATCATTATTTAACTAGTGCTTCTCAGATATAATACACAGGATTGGATTGTGAAATCAGACTCACAAATCTTACCTAGCATCAGCTTTGCTATTAACTTTGAGGGAATAGGCAATCAGGAGGCACAGAAGGGAGCAGGGAAGAGCGTGGAACTTGGAGGGCAGTCAGCCATGTCCTTTCTCCCTGCAGCAAACATGTACCTGTGGTTCAGAACAAGAAGTAAGGTCTCTAAGTGAGATTCCTAAGGTTACCTCATATAGCAGGGAATGTTTAAATAGTGAAAAATCTGCATTTTATACCCCAAAATGGTAAGACTTTGGTGAAAATCTTAGGGAGTCATGTTTTACAAATACAGAGATTCTGTTTTATTATCATAGATAAATCTTTAGTCAGGGAGATCTTTCCATGGGCATTCTATATCAAGTTCTCCGCTTTACAGCATATATTATATCTACTTGGAGGTTCAGTTGACAAGGAGATCAGACTGTGTGAGATGCCTTCATTGCTTCCTCTGGGTGTACTCAAGTAAAAAGTGTAAATGAATATAAGACCAGTTGCTATAACTCCTTTCTCCCCATGCCTTCACCCATTTTTGCAGGGACTTCAGATCCATATATTAATATATCCATATATTAATCTTTATACCTCATCCAACCCCCGCCCCCCCCCCCCCCCAACACACACACATTCTCACACTCACACCTGATCTTGTCAGGTCTTCACATAGGCTTAGGAACCTAGTTTTGGTTCTTCTGTGGGGTCTACAACTTTACTTTTGCCCTGGGTTTCAGCAGTGAAATCTGCTGCTGAACCTTCACAAGGCCAGGGGACCAGCATCTACATCCATAGCAGAGATTTTGTAGTTAGGGCTGCCTGATGCTCTTGAGGGTACCGGTGTCATACGAAGGCACCCCTCCTACTGTCACTCCAAGGCAGCAATGCACTAGTTCACCCTATTGTCTTTCTTGGCCTCGGTGACTGTGAGTTTATTCACTGGTCTCCTGCTAGTTTAAACCCTTATGTCTATCCCACTGCAATCTATCTTCTACATTACATACAAGTGTTTTTTTCCTAAAATGCAAATGTGATTGTGCTCCTCTCATGATTAGAACTTTCAATGGCTCCCTAGGGCTATCAGCGTAAAAACCCAAGCTTCTTAGTCTATATGCCATATTCAGCGTCTGAACATTAAGTGCTTGCCCTATCACTGTTTTCCACTCAACCTAGATAACTCAGTTTTAGCTTAGCCCTCCCTTGTTTTCATGATTCTGTGCCATTGTAATTGCAGCTTGCTCTCCACAGGATGGTTTTTTCCCTCCTTTTTATCCCGGTTAGACCTTTTTTATCCTGTTTGGTTTGGTTCAGGTATCACCTTCTCTGGAAATTTTTTTCTGGCTCCAGTATTCTATAGTAGATATTCTTGTAGCAAGAAAAGCAAAACGACACATACTGTGTTATCCATGTAGGTTCTCTTGTCTGTTTCTCTTACTATCCTTTAAGCAAGCATTCTCCTACTTTGTTGCAGCTTCAGTTTTGGGATACAGAAAATGAAGATGGATGCAGTGACAACCACAGATGGGAGATTTATGTCAAAGGGGTATGGCACCTTTTCCTCAGACTGAAGGGAGAGGTGTGGCTATAGAGAGACTTCTGGGAATTGGGAAAGAAACTTGAGGTTGCTCCAGGCTAATGCTTATACGGAGGTGGCTGAGCTTTTTGATGAGCATGAGTCTTAGGATGAGGACCTAAAGAGAAAGTTTGGAGGATGCACTGAAGTTGGTATAGGCTGCTGACCAAAGATAAAAAAAAGGGTAAGGGAAGGGGGACTCCCCCGGGACAGATTGCAAGTGGTAACTCTGTGGGGCAGCAGGGGGTATCGGTGAATAACAGTTGGCTTCAGGTAGAAGCAAGTGGCAGATCCTGGGACAGAAATAGGACAGGGATTTGTGAAGCATGCACAGAGGAAGGCCAAAGGGCTGAGGGAGTTGAAGAGATTGGCAAGAGAATAACTGAAATCATGGTGTAAGAGTTTAGCCCAGGGAAGAAAGGATGGAAAGTCAATAGAAGGCTGAGAAATTGTGACAGAAGTGCAGTCACTTTACATTCTTGGCTTTTATTGTGGTTAAACAAAATAAACTCTCATTGCCAACTTGGGTTGTAAGATTCCCCAATATGGAACTGCGGTGTCCACAGCGATGTCCGAGATCTCCTTTGAATGTTATGAAAATGTTCATGTTGAAGGGATTAACAAGACTTTTTTCCATAGATAGGAGTATGGGGGGAACCGGAATTAAAATTAATTCTAAGAAAATTGATAACATCCTTAAAATCTAGTTGTTCTTTTAGCTATCTGGGTGTCATCTGGAACAGAGAGATAAGAAAATGATAAAGCTTTCTCCTGTTTAGAAGTACTGTCTTTGATCTCAAATATTTTCAATTCTCTTGTCTCTTGGGTTAATAGTCATTATAGACAAGGGCTCTCGCCGCTAAGTTGCTTGCCCAACACACTGTGCAGCAAAAGATTAAAAGATAATTGGATCAAAAATTTCACAGGAAAAACACACCAAGATGAAACATCTCTCTGTTAGGCCTATCCCCAGGAGGAACACTAGGATTAAGTGAGCCACAAATAGTACATGACGACCTCACCAAATGCCGCATTACTGAGCCTGAGTAAGATGGTTATATAAGAAGAAGAAACTGCTTTACTTGTGATGGAAAAAAAAAAAAAAAGAAGAAGAAGAGCTATTCACACTCTCCCATCTCATATGCCAGACAATCTGGAGATGTTTTGATCCTCATAAATAGGGTTGATTTTAATGTGGTCATCAGGACCTTTTTAGGATCTTTATAGGCCCGAGGCACCCCCCCCACCTATCCCATGTTATAATAAGTAAATTCAAATGCACCAAGGTGTTAGATCAATTCTGATTTGCATATTTATTTCTGTCATAATTCCTGCACTTATAGTGTTCATATATTTTATCACAATTTATTTAAAATACATGTTGCGTTTAGTTTTGTAATATTCTTTTTTTTTGTAGCTGGTAATATTTTTCCAGGTGTCAAACATTTGTTGGCCTTTATAAAATTCATAGGCACTGTGCCTGATGATACCTATGGATGTGTGGCCCTGTGCATAGTGGGGGAAGGTTGGACTCTTTTAGGAGATATCTAAGATGAAGTCAGGTTGCTGAGAATGAGTTCAAGTCCAAGCTTTGTATCTAACCTATGCGACAAAGGCAGGACCTTTTGTCTCCCTCTTATTTGCCAGTGCCACCACCAACACTGTTTTTCCTCTGCTTTTAGTAGAAACAGATAAATAATTGGGCAAATACAATAAAGTGATAACACTTATGAAAGACTTATAACAGTTTGCTATGGGAACAAACAGAAGGGGCAGAAAGTTCAAGGAAGTCATCTTTTTTCTTAGTGAAAATGTAGATAATACTCATGCTGCAGCATTATTATTTTTTATAGGCTTTACTCAGAAAACTTCCATACTCTTTGGAACATCAGAAACACAGAATTGGAATCAGAAGATTTGGTTTTAAATTCCGATTTGTTCCTCTGAATGATCTGGGAAAACCGCTTAACCTGTCTGGACCTCAGTTTCCACTTCTTTGAAAGGGTCTGTGCTGTTCTATCCAGCACCTGTGGATGTGACCTTAGTTAGAACTGGGGTGTTTACAGATGCAATCAAGTTAAAATGAGGCCATACTGGATTAGAGTACACCTTCATCCAAGAACTGAGGTCCTAATAAGATGAAGGATATTTGGATTCAGATATACAGGAATGCCGAGGAGCACCAGCAACCACCAGAAGCTAGAAGAGGCAAGGAAGGATTCTCCTCTTGAGGCTATGGAGGAAGTGTGACCCGGTGACATCTTCATTTCAGATTTCTAACCTCCAGAACAGTTAGAACTTATATTTCTGTTGTTTTAGGACACCAGTCTGGGCCTATTTATTCTGGCAGCCCTAGGAAATTGACATGGGGATAATAACAGAACTTACCTACCTTAGAGTAGTCTAGTGAGGGTCTGACCTGGTGGGGTTATAGTTAACAGGGGTGCATCCACTAGAATCCAACTTCTAGGATATTCATTTTGAAGCAACCACATCACATTAGGACACCTCTGTCTGCCTTGTTCACCATATGTCAATCCTCTCACTGCCAGTTTTCTTCTACCCGCTTCTAATCACTATACTATTCACTGACACTTGATTTATAACTTTATTTTCTAGCATAATATTGTATAGCCTAAAAATATGTGGTTTGATTTTTCTGAATTGGCCATTAGAGTCTCTGCATCTACCTTCCTGTCTTGTCCCAATGGGCTAGGACAGACATCCTAAACAAGATGGTAAAGACAAAAGCACCACTCATATTGTAAAGTACTACATAGATGTTAGTTATTTGGATAAAAAGTTACCCATATCCAAAGTGGATAAAGGAAATAATGTACACCCATGTGGAGACACAGTAGAGAAGGCATGGGCTTGGATTCTGGTCCCACCACTGCCACTGCCTAATATGGCCATGTCGTGTAACTAATTGGTATCTGAACATCCAGGTCTATAAAATACCAGGGAGGCTGAAAGGAGCACATCAAGGTCTCCTCTCACTCAAATACCTCCAATATCTGCTTAAGCTGCATTTTTTGGAGGAATACTTTATAAGAGCATTCATAGAACTTTAATACACACATACACACACAAACACACATATATACATGACGTCTTCCTTCACAAGGGAGTCCTTTAATAGAGATAGGCAGACAGGGTCGTGGCTTGGCCCTGAGCTAATGGATGTGGTGGCTCTTCCTCCCCAACTTCTCATGGCCCTGGCAAGGGTGGACATGCGAGAGATCATTAAAAAAAAAACAAAACAAAACAGTAAGACTAAGTCTTCACTTTCATCAAAATGGGGAACTCAGGGGAGCAACCCTCTAGAGAATTTATACATGGAACAGTCTGAGAACCTACTCCCAGTGGGCTGAAGCTTGCCACCACCTCCACTAGACTTTGCCTCCCTCCCTGAGCTATGTGCATCCAGTTATGGCATGATCCTGTGGAGTCCCTGGCTACACATGAGGGACTGGCCACTCTATAGCCATTATTGTTTCTACACTATGCATACTGTTGTGCTTTAGAGCTCCCCACCCTGCAGCCTCAGCCTGAAGCTTCAGGTGGGAAGAGGGAAACCAACCCCCACAGCAAACTCAGACCCAGGACCTAGCAGCCCTACTCCCTGCTGGCTCTGTAAGGTGAGGGGTCATCAAAACAGGAAGGTCATTACTGGACAAGATATGACCAATGGGAGTAGGTAAGCTTGAAAGGACTAGGGGGGAGAGGTGAGGTCAAGGATGGCAAGGGTATATGGACTGGGCAGGTCAGGGAGTGGGCAAAACTTGGCTCAGATTGGGGCCAGGAGGTGTTGCTGGCTGAGTATCTCATCAAAAACCATTCTGCAGGGGCACCTGGGTGGCTCAGTGGGTTAAAGCCTCTGCCTGGGATCGAGCCCCACATTGGGCTCTCCTCTCAGCAGGGAGCCTGCTTCCTCCTCTCTCTCTGCCTGCCTCTCTGACTACTTGTGACCTCTCTCTCTGTCAAATAAATAAAAAATATCTTAAAAAAAAAAAAAACCATTCTATAGCAGCAAGCTGGGCAGGGGCAAGGTGCTCAGGGTCTCCTTCCACCCAGTAGAGCTACCTCCAGCTTCAGACACCAGGTGGCTGGGGCAGGCCCTTGCTCCAGATGTATGTGGGGAGGGACAGGAGGGAGTTACTGGTTGCAAGTGGGGCTGGGCAGGAGGGGCAGGGCATAGTGACATTTGTGGTCATGTCCCTGCTGGCCAGGTGGGGCCAATAGGATCAGTTGTTCTGGAAGAGAAAAAGCAGGTCATCACTTCTGTTTGGGGAGGTTTGGTGGGCTGAGGCAGGACAGCAATATAGAACTCTGTTCTAAGTGTTCCCCTTTCTTAATCTAAAATGATTAAGAACCAGAACTTTGAAGTAATAATACTGAAAGTTTGAGTCCCAGCATCTACTTATAGCTGTATAATACCAGTAAGTGCTCAGTTCTAAACCATGACCCCAAAATTTATTGACATTTGTCTTATTAAGTGGTAGTTCTTTGGCTCCTTTACCTTGAATCTAGGCTCTGTGACCAAGAGAATACTGTTGCAAATGTCACTGGGCCAGTTTTCGGGCTCAGGCTTTTAAAACCAGCAACTTCTACTTATCTCTTGGGGTGTTCACTCTGAGGATCCATCTGCCATGATCTGAGAAAGTCAAACGTGGAGAAATCACATGCAGGCATTCCAGTCAAGAGACCCAAGGGACTTGTAGCATCAGCCACCAGATAAGTGAGTGCACAGGCCTCTGGATGATTCTAGTCCCTAGCTATCATGTCACCACCACCTCCCACTTGCGTCAAACCAGCCTGAAACAGAGATGGATTATCCCCACCACAGAGTGCCCAAATGGCAGATTTTTGAGCAAATTAAATGATGTTGCATTTTAAAACACTAAGATTAGGTTGGTTTGTTACACAGCAACATAAAATTGGCCTTTTAAGTTACTTTACTTCTTTAACCTCAGTGTTCTTATCTATAAAATGGGAGAAAAACATTCCCATGGTGGTATTATGAAGAATAAATGAAATAATGTATTCAAAGCACAGAAGACCTCACAGTTGGTATTAGTCACCATTGTTATACTCTCATTTTTATTATTTTAATGGCTAACATCATGGACTTTCAAAAGCCTTATAATCCTTCATTTCTAAAATAGTCCCAAGACAAGATAATTAGATGCAATAGCAAGGAACAGAAAAAAAATATTGATGGCAGAGAGATAAGTTTTCCATTTACTTGTCAATCTTATTGGTCAATGAAAGTCTCCAGGCCCAGGCTGTAGGGAGCTGAGAGTGACTCCAGGAACTCATTGTGCAGATTAAATGGCCTTCATGAAGAATTTACTGTGGTATCATATGTGATGTGCTATTGTGGTATGGTTTCCTGGTGTGGTCCTTTCCTCAGAAACCTACCTGGTTCTGTCGTATCAGACATTGTTACAGGGTCCACTTCTCCTGTTATTCCTTCTCATATTACCAAATGGTGGTGAGATAGTGGACCTGATGGACAGGGTAGAGGACATGAGGGTAGGAGAAGTAAAACAGGAAGAGTGTCCCTCAGGAGAATATTACATGGGTAGAGAGAATAGCAGGCATGTATGTCCTCAATAATTAGTTATAAGCATCCTTTTCTTTTTTTTTTTTCTTTTTTTTTTTTCGGGGTGGGTGGGGACTAACTGTCTGCTCTGGAGGGCCAAAAATCCCTGGGACAAACAAGCAGATGAAAGTTCAAATGAAGCAATGAAGAATATGTGACATAGAATTCAGGCCAGACATTTAGCATGGATAAAAGTTAGGAAGACAGGTAAACCCACAGACATTTCAGAATGTTTCAGCCTTTATATGTCATTTCCTTCTAGGACCTATTTTCAGTAGATCTCAGGACCCACACCTGAGAGCAGTGGGTGCTGGGACCAAAATGGGTCTACTAATCAAGAAGAGCCCTAGGGAAACAGCTTCTGTCCCAAGGTTGTGTGTTGCTCACATGAAAGGGAGAGGTTATCAGCAGTTTTACTAAAGCTTTCTTATAATCCTTCCTGTTATGGAAATGTAAGGAAAAGCTGGGAAATTTTCCTCAAGTGATAATGTTTTGCTAAAAAAAAAATAGCATAGCATTCTGATTTTACTTCAGTTAATCTTAGGCATTTTTACAAAAATATCAATTTAGTGTTTTATCTAAAATCATGTAAGTCATTTTAATTCAGATGAGGGGGCAGTGCTGTGGTGTGGGGGGTGGTAGGTAGCTATGTATGGCATCTTTATATTGTGGTTTCAATGTGGGCAATGTTTAATTCAAGTATATGTATATATATATATGTATATATATATACACACACATATATATGAATATATGTGTGAATATGTGTTCATACACACATTTGACATCCTTACCTAAAATTCATTTACAATTGTTCATATTTTTATTTTTTAATTCTTTATGCTTTTCCACAAAATTATTAGCAAAGACATTTGAAAAAGTACTATTTACTAGTCATCTTAAAGATGTCAATAGGGAAGTTTTTTTTTTTTTAATTTTATTTATTTATTTGACAGGCAGAGATCACAAGTAGGCAGAGAGGCAGGGAGAGAGAGAGAGGAGGAAGAGGCTCCTTGCTGAGCAGAGAGCGCTATGTGGGGCTTGATCCCAGGACCCTGGGATCATGACCCAAGCCGAAGGCAGAGGCTTTAACCCACTGAGCCACCCAGGTGCCCCGGGAAGTTTTTTTATATTACTTTTTCTTGATTATATTTGGCTTATCTCTATTGCTTTGTATAAGTCATCCTATAAAGAATTTAATTTTATTTTAAATTTTAAATGTGATGTGGGTTTTTTGGGGGACAGGGGTTACTTTAGGTTTTCATAAAATGAGAATGAAAACCTAAGTTCTAAATACCTTCCCTCAGTATTTGTGACTATCCGATGGACCAATGTATATTGAAATGACTTGCAAACTGTAAGTATCTATGTCTATTAATCACAACCAGAAGTTTATTTCATGTTTAATTCTAGGGTAATAGTAATTATTAGTGCTAACATTATTGTCAAATAGCACTTTAAATGTATTTACTCGTTTAACTCTCATTATGGTATGCTATCATCTCTTTTTCTCAGATACTTTGCCAGGGCACACCCCTAGAAACAGGGCCTAGATGGGAGGTGAACTGGGTGGCCAGTTTGACTCCAGAGTCACCATCCCCTCCTTAGAGCTTCAGAAGTCAAATATTTGTATTCATAGTTTCATTTTTCTTGAATGTATTTTCCATATATAGATATATATGTGGAATATATATTTCCAAAAATATTTTATATATATATTTTTAATGTGTCCTGTTAGTGGAATAGGAGGATCCTGAGTCCATCTCATCCCATTGATACACCTAAATAACAGCCTTATCAGTGCAACCAACCCAGAAAATGACCTGACGACTGGCAGAATAGACTTTCCATAATTAATCATTGAGAGGAGGCCACTTTGAAAAAGGTAGGAGGGGTGACAACATGGTTGGGAACCAAATGCCCCATGAGACTAACCACAGATGGGAGGGATGCTACAAACAATGGAGAAAGGAACACAGATCCCATTCCAGTCACTTCAGAAACAGGGGACCCAGACTAGGAAGATGAGTCACTAATACATTTGGCTTTGAAAACCAATGAGGCTTAACTTCAGATACATTAAAAGTCAGCAAACTTAACTCTGGGAGAGCTGAAGGGCAATAGGAAACTGAGTCCTTTACCCAAAAGAGATAGCACAATAAACAACCCTGGAGAGATACAGCATAGAAGCAGCAGCTGAAAAAGCTGAAAAAGAACAGGACAAAAAACACATCAAAAGAGCTAAATGAAATAGACATAAGCAATATGCCTGATAAAGAATTCAAAGCAATGGTCATAAAGATATTTAATGGACTTGAGAAAAGACTGGAGGATCTCAGTGAGACCTTCAAAAAGATACAGAAAATATAAAAAAGAACCAATCAGAGATGAAGAACACGATAACTGAAATTAATATGCCAGAGGGACTAAATAGTAGACTAGAAGAAGCAGAATGGATCAGAAGCTTGAGAACAGAAAAATGGAAAGCAACCAAACTGAAGAGCAAAAAAGAAAAAAAAATTAAAAAATGAAAATGGGTTAGGGGAACTCAGTGACATCATCAAGCATAATATTTGCATTACAGGGATTCCAGACAGAGAAGAGAGAAAAAGGGGCAGAAAATTTATTTGAAGAAATAAGAGCTGAAAACTCCCTAATTTGAAGAAAACAGATATCCAGATCTAGGAGGTACAGAAAGCCTCCAACAAAATCAAACCAATGAAGTTCATGCAAAGACACATAATAATTAAAATGCTAAAATGTATTAATAAGGAGAAATTTAAAAGCAGCAGAAGAAAACTGTTACATATAAGGGACACCACATAAGGCTCTCAACTGATTTTTCAGAAGAAATTTTGCAGGCCAGAAGACAATGGCATAATACACTCAAAGTGCTAAAACAAACAAACAAACAAACAAACAAACATTTAACCAAAAATACTCTACACAGCAAGGATAGCTTTCAGAAAAGAAGAGATAAAGAGTTTCCCAAACAAAAGTTAGAGGAGTTCATCACCACTATACCAGGCTTCTAAGACATATTAAAGAAAAATCTTAAGAGTGAACTGAAACAGGAAGAAATAGAAAACCTGAACAGACCCATAACCACTAAGGAGATTGAAGAAGTCATCAAAAATCTCCCAACAAGGGCGCCTGGGTGGCTCAGTGGTTAAAGCCTCTGCCTTTGGCTCAGGTCATGGTCCTGGCGTCCTGGGATCGAGCCTCGCGTCAGGCTCTCTGCTCAGCAGGGAGCCTGACTCCTCCTCTCTCTCTCTCTGCCTGCCTCTCTGCCTGCTTGGGATCTGTCTGTCAAATAAATAAAAATCTTAAAAAAAAAAAAAATCTCCCAACAAACAAGAGCCCAGGGCCAGATGGCTTCCCAGGGGAATTATACCAAACATTTAAAGAAGAATTAATACTTACTCTCCTGAAACTGTTCCAAAAAATAGAAATGTAAGGAAAACTTCCAAACTTATTTTATGAGACCAGCATTACTTTGATCCCCAAACCAGAAAAAGACCTCATCAAAAAGGAATATTACAGACCAATATCCTTGATGAATGCAGATGCAAAAAATTCTCACCAAAATACTAGTCAACAGAATCCAATAGCACATTAAAAGGACTATTCACCACACCTAAGTGGGAATTTATTCCTGGGCTATAAGGATGGTTAATCTGCAAATCAATGTGATACAATACATTAATAAAATAAAGAGCAAGAACCATATGATAATCTCAACAGATGCTGAAAAAGCATTTGACAAAGCACAGCATCCTTTCTTGACCAAAACTCTTCAAAGTGTAGAGAGAGAGGGTACATACCTCATTACCGTCAAAGCCATCTATGAAAAATCCACAGCGAGTATCATTCTCAACGGGGAAAAACTAAGAACTTTTCCCCTAAGGTCAGGAACATGGCAGGGATGTCCACAATCACCACCGCTATTCAACATAGTACTAGAAGTCCTAGCCTTGGCAATCAGACAACAAAATCAGACAAAGTACTAGAAGTCCTAGCCTTGGCAATCAGACAACAAAAAGAAATAAAAGGCATCTGAATTGACAAAGAAGAAGGCAAACTCTCACTCTTTGTAGATGATATGATACTTTATGTGAAAAACAAAAAAGACTCTACTCTAGAACTGCCAGAACTCAAACAGGAATTCAGTAAATAGTCAGGATATAAAAATCAAGGCACAGAAATCAGTTGCATTTCTGTACACCAACAGCAAGACAGAAGAAAGAGAAATTAAGGAGTTGATCCCATTTACAAATGCACCCAAAGTCATAAGATACCTAAGAATAAACTTAACCGAAGAGGCAAGGAATCTATACTCAGAAAACTATAAAGTACTTATGAAAGAAATTGAGGAAGACACAAAGAAATGGACAAATGTTCCATACTCATGGATTCGAAGAACAAATATTGTGAAAATGTCTATGCTACCTAAATCTACACATTTAATGTAATCCCTATCAAAATACCATCTTTTTTTTCAAAGAAATGGGACAAATAATTCTAAAATCTATATGCAACCAGAAAAGACACTGAATAGCCAGAGGAATGTTAAAAAAGAAAGCCAAAGTTGGCAGCATCACAATTCCAGACTTCAAAGTCTACTACAAAGCTGTCATCATCAAGACAGTATGGTACTGGTAAAAAAACAGACACATAGATCAATGGAACAGAATAGAGAACCCAGAAATAGACCCTGAACTCTATGGTCAACTAATCTTCGACAAAGCAGGAAAGAATGTCCAATAGAAAAAAGACAGTCTCTTTAAGAAATGGTGATGGGGGGGGGCGCCTGGGTGGCTCGGTGGGTTAAAGCCTCTGCTTTTGGCTCAGGTCATGATCCCAGGGTTCTGGGATCGAGCCCCGCATCGGGCTCTCTGCTCAGCGGGGAGCCTGCTTCCTCCTCTCTCTCTGCCTGCTTCTCTGCCTACTTGTGATCTCTGTCTGTCAAATAAATAAATAAAATCTTTAAAAAAAAAAAAAAGAAATGGTGGTGGGAAAACTAGACAGCCACATGCAGAAGAATGAAACTGGACATTTCCTTACACCACACACAAAAATAGACTCAAAATGGATGAAATACCTAAATGTAAGATAGGAATCCATCAAAATACTTGAGGAGAACACCGGCAGCAACCTCTTCGACCTCAGCCACAGCAACGTCTTCCTAGAAACATCGCCAAAGGCAAGGAAACCAAGGGCAAAAATGAACTATTGGGACTTCATTAAGATCAAAAGCTTTTGCACAGCAAAGGAAACAGTCAACAAAACCAAAAGATAACTGACAGAATGGGAGAAGATATTCGCAAATGACATATCAGATAAAGGGCTAGTATCCAAATCTCTAAAGAACTTCTCAGACTCAACACCCAAAGAACAAATAACCCAGTCAAGAAATGGGCAGAAGACATGAACAGACATTTCTGCAAAGAAGACATCCAGATGGTCAACAGATACATGAGAAAGTGTCCACATCACTTGGCTATAGGGAAATACAATTCAGAACCACAGTGAAATACCACCTCATGCCAGTCAGAATGGCTAAAATTAACAAGTTAGGAAACAACAGATGTTGGCAAGGATGTGGAGAAAGGCCTCCTACACTGTTGGTGGGAATGCAAGCTGGTCCAGCCACTTTGGAAAACAGCGTGGAATTTCCTCAAAAAGTTGAAAATAGAGCTACCCTGCAACCCAGCAATTGCACTACTGGGTATTTACCCCAAAGATACAAATGTAGTGATCCGAAGGGGCATGTGCTCCCGAATGTTTATAGCAGCAATTGCACAATAGCCAAACTATGGAAAGAACTTAGATGTCCATCAACAGATGAATGGATAAAGAAGATATGGGATATATACACACACATATACACATACATACACATACATATACAATGGAATACTATGCAGCTATCAAAAGAAATGAAATCTTGCCATTTGCAATGATGTGGATGAACTAGAGGGTATTATGCTGTGTGAAATAAGTCAATCAGAAGGAAAATTATCATATGATCTCTCTGATGTGAGGAATTTGACAGGCAGGGTGGGGAGTTTGGGGGTTAGGGAAGGAAAAAATGAAACAAGATGAGATTGGGAGAGGGGTGCCTGGGTGGCTCAGTGGGTTAAAGCCTCTGCCTTTGGCTCAGGTCATGATCCCAGGGTCCTGGGATCGAGCCCTGCATCGGGCTCTCTGCTCAGCGGGGAGCCTGCTTCCCTTCCTCTCTCTCTCTCTCTCTCTCTCTCTCTCTCTCTCTCTGCCTGCCTCTCTGCCTACTTGTGATCTTTGTCTGTCAAATAAATAAATAAAATCTTTAAAAAGAAAAAAACTTAAAAAAAAAAAGATGAGATTGGGAGGGAGCCAAACCATAAGAGACTCTTAATCTCACAAAATAAACTGAAGGTTGCTGTGGGGTGAGGGGTAGGGATAGGGTGGTTGGGTTATGGACATTAGGGAGGGTATGTGCTATGATGAATGCTGTGAAATGTATAAGCCTGATGATTCACAGACCTGAACCCCTGGGGCAAATAATATATTGTATGTTAATAAAAGTAATTAAAAAAAAAAGATTGAAATCAGTGATTTATTAAAAAAAAAAAGGGTGGAAAGAGAGGGCCATAATCAGGAGTAAGAAAAGTATGAAGGAAAAACTCACAGGTAAATACAAACATTATTAAAGTAGTAGATCAATTACTTAAAAATCAGTCCAGAGGTTAAAGCACAGAAGGAGTAAAACCAATTATATCTACAAAAATCAGTGAAGGAATTCATAAAATTAAAGGATGTAAAGTATGATATCATACATAAAATATGTGGGGGGGTATAGTAAAAATTTAGTGTTTTAAAATGGGTTTATACTTAAGTGACCATCAACTTAATATAGATTGCAATATGCACAGGATCCTATATATGAATCTAATGGTGCCTACAAATCAAAAATTTGTGATAGGCAAAAATAGAGGAAAGAATCTAAGTATATTACTAAAGGAACCCATCAAGCCACAAGGAAAGACAACAGGAGAAAAGAACAAAGAAGATCTATAAAAACAACCATAAATGAATAACAAAATGGGAATCATATATACCTATCAATAATTACTTTAAATGTGAATGTACTAAAGCTCCAATCAAAAGACAGAGTGACTGAATGAATAAAACAGCAAGATCCATTTATACAATGCCTACGAGACTCACTTTAGACCTGAAGACACATGCAGAATTAAAGTGAAGGGATGGAAAAATATTTACCATGCAAATGGAAGTGAAAAGAAAGCTGGAGTAACAATATTTATATCAGACAAAATAAACTTTCCAAAAAAGACTGTAACAAGAGACAAAGAAGGACATTACTTAATGACAAAGGGAACAATCCACAAGAGATATAGCAACTATAAGTATTTTTGCACCCAACATGGGAGCACCTAAATATATAAAGCAACAATTAACAGACATAAAGGAAGAAATTGACAGTAATATAATCATAGTAGGCGACTTTAACACCCTACTTACATCAATGTAGGTCATCCACACAGAAAACTGACAAGGAAACAATGGCTTTGAATGACATAGTGGACCAGATGAATCTAACAGATACATTCAGAACATCCTATCCCAAAACAGAAGACACATTCTTTTCAAGTGCACATGGAACATTCTCCTGAATAGAGCACATGATAGGCCAGAAAAGAAGTCTTAATAAATTCTAAAAGGGTGAAATCATATCATGCATCTTTTCCTACCACGATGGAATGAAACTAGGAATCAATCACAAGAAAAAATCTGGAAAGAACGTTAATACAGGGAAACTAAATAACATGCTATTAAACAATGATTGAGTTAACCAAGAAAATAACACAAAATTCAAAAAAAGGAGATAAACTAAAATGAAAACACAACAGTCCCAAATCTCTCGCACCCAGCAAAAGCTGTTCTAAGTGGAAAGATTAGAGCAATAACTCAAGAAGCAAGAAAAAAATCTCAAACAACCTAACCTTACAACTAAAGGAGCTATAAAAACAAACAAAAAAAACAAAGCCCAAAGTCAGTAGAAGGAAGGAAATTATAAGATTAGGGAAAAAATAAATGATAGAGACCAGAAAGAGAGAGAGAAAGAAAGAAAGAAAGAAGCAAAAAAAAAAAAAAAAAACCCAAAACCCCAGTGCAACAGATGAAACCAGAAGATTGTTCAAGGCATTATGAGAATACTATAAAAAATTATATGCCAACAAACTGAACAATGTAGAAGAAATACATAAATTCTAGAAACATAACTTTCCAAAACTGATCAGGAAGAAATAGAAAATTTAAACAGAGAAATTCCTAAGCAAGGAAATTCAATCAGTAGCCAACACACTACCAACAAACAAAAGTCCAGGACCAGACAGCTTTCCAGATGAAAACTACAAAACATTTAAAGAAGAATTTTTATCTATTCTCCTCAAACTATTCCAGTTAATAGAAGAGGAAGAAAAGCTTTCAAATTCATTCTGAGGCCAGAATGACTATAAAACCAAAATCACATACAGACACTACAAAAAAAGAAAACTACAGACCAATATATTTGGATAAACAAACATGCAAAAATCCTCAACAAAATATTAGCAGTAGAATCCAACAATATATTTTTAAAAATCATCCACCACGATCAAGCGGGATTTATTCCAGGGAAGCAAGGGTGGTTCAATAGTCATAAATCAATCAATAGGATACAATACATTAACAAAAGAAGGGATAAAAACTGGATGGTCATCTCAATACATGCAATAAAAGCAGTTTGACAAAGTACAATACATATTCATAATAAAAAACTGGATAAAGAAGATGTGGTATTTATATACAATGGAATACTATGCAGCCATCAAAAGAAATGAAATCTTGCCATTTGCAACAACATGGATAGAACTAGAGGGTATTATGCTGAGCAAAATAAGTCAATCAGAGAAAGATGATTATCATATGATCTCTCTGATATGAGGAATTTGAGGGGAGGACAGGAGGTTGTGGGGAGTAGGGAAGGAAAAACTGAAACAAGATGGGATCGGGAGGGAGACAAACCATAAGAGACTCTTAATCTCACAAAAAACTGAGGGTTGCTGGGAGGGTGGGGGATGGGGAGAGGGTGGTTGGTAATGGACACTGGGGAAGGTATGTGCTATGGTGAGTCTGTGAATTGTGTAAGCCTGATGATTCACAGACTTGTACCCCTGGGGCAAATAATACATTATATGTTAATAAAAATAATTTTAAAAAGTGATGGAAAAAAGGAAAAAAAAACTTTCAACAAAGATTTAGATAGACTGTATCTCAGACAATATATGAAAAAAAAAAACACAGCTAACAGCATACTTAATTGTACAAAACTGGGAGCATTTCACCTAAGATCAGAAACAAGAAGTGTATGTCTACTCACACCACTTTTAATCAACATAGTACTAGAAATCCTAGCCACAGCAATCAGACAAGAAAGTAAATAAAAGGTATCCAAATTTGTAATGCAGAAGTAAACTTTCACTCTTTGAAGATAACATGATCCTAATATGCAGAAATCTCCAAAGACTCCACCAAAAACTGTTAGAACTCGTAAATGAATTCAGTAAAGTCACAGGTCACAAAATTAATATACAGAAATCTGTTACATTTCTTTACACCAATAATTATGCAGCAGAAAGAGAAACTAGGAAAACAACCAGGGGAGGCTGGATGACTCAGTTGGTTAAAGGGTCTGCCTTTGGCTCAGGTCATGATGGTCCTGGGATCGAGCCCTGCATCAGGTTTCAAACCTGCTTCTCCCTCTCTTACACTCTGCTTTTGCTCATTTTCTTTCTGTCAAATAAATAAATAAGATCTTTAAAAAATATATTTAAATTGCACCAAAAATAATAAAAACATATAGGAATAAATTTAATCAAAGAGGTAAAAGAATTGTACTTCCAAAACTATAAAACACAGATGAAAGAAGTTGAAGATGACTCAAACAAATGGAAAGATATTCTAAGCCCTTAGATTGGAAAAACAAATATTGTTAAAATGTCCACACCACCCATACCAATGTATAGATTTAATACTATCCCTCTCATAATATCAACAACATTTTTCACAGAACTAAAAATTACTACTAAAATTTGTATGGAACTATAAAAGAACCCCATAACACAAGGCAATCTTGAGAAAGAATAAATCATAATCACAGACTACAAAATATACTACAAAGCCATAGTAATCAATACAGTATGGTGTGGGAACAAAAATAGACACATAAATCAACAGAATAGAGAGCCCAGAAATAAACCTACTATTTTATGGTCAATTATTCTATGACAAAGGTGGCAATATACATTGGGAAAAAACACTCTCTTCAACAAATGGTTCTTGGAAAACTGAATAGCAACTTGGAGAATGAAATTGGACCCCATTTTTTACATCATACATCAAAATACACTCAAAATGGATTAAAGACTTATATGCGAGACCTGAACCCATAAAACTAGAAGAAAATGTAAGCAGTAAATTCTTTGGTATCCGCCATGGAAACATTTTTCTAGAACTGTTTCATCAAGCAAAGGAAACAAAAGTAAAATTAAACTATTGGGACGTCAAAATAAAATGCTTTTGCACAGCAAAAGAAACCATCCAGAAAACAGCAAAGCAACCTACTGAATGGGAGAAGATATTTGCAAATGATATCTCTAACTAGGAGTTAATATCCAAAATATACAAGAAAGTTCTACAACTCAACACCCAAAAAACTAAATAATTCTATTAAAAATGGGCAGATAACCTAAATAGACATTTTTCCAAAGAAGATATATAGATGGCAAACAGACACATGAAAAGATGCTCAACACCACTAATCATTAGGGAAATGCAAATCAAAACCACAATGAGATATCATCTCATACATGTCATAATGGCTAGAATCAAAACAACAAGAAATAACAAGTGTTGGCAAGGATGTGAAGAAAAAGGAACCTTTCACACAGTTAGAAAAGCAAATTGACCCAGCCACTGTGGAAAAACAGTATGCAGGTTCCTCAAAAAATTAAACAGAACTAGTATATAATCCAATAATACCACTACTAGGTATTTACCCAAAGAAAACAAAAACATAAATTTGAAATGATTTATGCACCCCTAATGTTTTTGCAGCAGTATTTATAATGGGAGAGATATGGAAGGAACCCAAGTGTTCATCAATAGATCAATGGATGAAAAAGGGTGGTGTGTGTACACACACACACACACACACACACACACAGAGTAATATAACTCAGCCACAAAAAAGACTTGAGACTCCCCATTTGTGATGACACAGATGGACCTTGAGAGTGTAATGCTTGGTGAAATAAGTCAGTCAGAGAAAGACAATACCTATGATTTCACTCTACATAGGATTCAAGAAACACAACAAATATATAAAGGAAAAAGAGACAAACCAAACCAGAGACTTAAATGCAGAGCACAAATTGGTACTTGTCAGAGGAGAAGCTGTGGGTGGGTGGGTGGGTGGGTGGGGATGAATAAAATAGATAAGGGGATTACTTATTGTGACAAGCTCTAGTAATATATAGAATCATTACATTGCATTGAATCATTACATTGCATACCTGAATCATTGTTGAATCATTACATTGCATACCTGAAACTCATAACACTGTAAGTTAATTATAATGAATAAAACAAATAAAAAAGGTGTTCTGCTGAAGAAATATGCTCCTGTGCACCACAGAGGAGGTTGTATCAAATTGTTACAGAGAGCTCTTCAACCAGTATCGTCACTTATTGTAAAAGTGTAAATTTTCTTCTTGAGGCATATGCATACATGGACACATGTACCTACTTCTGTAATGGATGTATCCTCATGTGTAGGAGTCAAAAAAAGGACCCTCATGGCAGAAAAGGGTCATAGGACATGCATTAGAACAGGGTACCTTGGTTAAGTTCTCTGTGCCATTAGAAAAAGAGATGTAAGGTGGGGATAACCAGTTTGAGCTTTGAAAGAAATTTCAAACCATTTCAAGTTCCCTTTTTGCCACCCTCCATTTTCCCATAGGAAAATCCTTCTAATCAAAAGGCAGAGGATGAGGAAAAAGCTGTGGGGTAACTAAGACTGCTCTAATCCCAAGATGGAGGGAGAAAGAATTATTTCTCCCTATGATATCACACCTACCCCCTTCTCTTGCCACCAGTAGCCCCTTCCCATACATACATGAGCACCATTCATTTACCACTCATTATTATTTCATCTGCATAGATAACTGAACTTGTTAACTGTCATAAAAGTAAAGGAACTGACTTTTAAAATTGCTGCATGAAGGAGTTCTTCTATATCAGTGCCATTAAATTAAATTTCTGCTCTGGATAATGTATAAAAATGACTTGTGATTTTTTTTCTCTTTGGGTGACTCATTTTGTTTGAACTCCAAGGCAATTCTGCAGAAATGGAAAGAGGCTATTTAAAAATGAGCTGTGAGATTGTCATTTAAAAATCATTTTTAAAGTGAGGAGATCTCTACCAGCACCAAATGATAGGAAAAAAAATGTGAGAATCCTGAACTCAGTTCTCAAAAGTATCACCTTTGAAAAAGAAGCTTAAGAAGGTTAAGTAGCCTTTTAAAAAGCAGTCTGAAGGAAGGGATGGAACAGGAATAAAATCTTAATTATTTGGTAAAGATTTTAAATATTATCTATACCCAACACAGGGCTCAAATCCACAACCCTGAGATCAAAAGTTGCACACTCCACCAACTACGCCAGCCAGCTGCCCCTAAAATCTTAATTTTTTAAGTGAAAATTATACATTTTCTTATTTGAAGAGTTTCTTGGTACCTCTGACTTACTCTTATTTAAGAAATTATTAGCATCCCACAGCAAAATATAATACTTCTTTCAAAAACAAAACAGTGTAAGCTGTAGCTGCTCTATCTTCAGTGGACAGTATACTAATATTTGAATCTTTTTATTAAGCTTCAAGACCTTTAAAATATTCTGATGGCAGAATATAATGTTAAAGGTCAGCAATTGGATTGGATTCAAATTACAGTTTTTCTTTATAAAATCTCTTCTTTTCCTACCAAAACAGAATTTAGAAAATGTTCCTCCAGGGAATGTGTGGGGCCATTGGGAGGACTTCAAATTCCAGGCTTGATGCTGCAGATTCCTCACCTAGCCTACCATCTAACAGCCTGCCCTGTGCACACTTTTCCACGTGCCCCCACATCCTTGGAAAGCCTTGCACATGAAATTATTCCACACAGTTCCTATCATTTTATTTGATCTGTGTTAAAATAGAAATGTCTTTCCAAGAGTGAGACTTTAGATAAATGACTTTCCAGCTGCTTAAAACATTTCTTTTTTCAGCTGTGCAATTCATAGTTCAAAGGAAAATTTGCTGGAATTGCCACTAGAAGCAGGCTAGGTGAGGGCAGACTGGGGAGGTGCAAGAGGGAGGTGAGGGTTGCCAGATTTCTGCCCCATGTCACACAGCCTGAGTCAGGGACTTGAGAGCCCAAGTTAAATCCTAGAGTTGTTAAGATACCAGTCTATGGAGATGAAAGCAAAAATATGCTGAAACCCTTTTCTGTTTGTGGTAGAAACAAAAAATTCTGGAAATTCTGGAGGAGGTGAAGTATGTTTTTTCCTCAGCTACTTCTAGCCTCAAAAGGCCATTTCCTCTGAGTTCATTTAATTCATCTATCATTTCACTTTTGTTCACCAGCTGTCCAGCTTCCGCTATTTATGACCTGGGCCTGCATTTTCAACCCATTTCCTCCACTTCCACAACACAGATAAAAGCATTAACCCCACTGGTGGAGGCAGTTTTAGAACAGAAAAATGTGAACAGCTTAAGAATATTAGATAGCTAAGATTTTACAAATTATCTCTGTATGCTGGCTAACTGAACTTAATTAAAAAAAAAAAAATCAGGGGCACCTGGGTGGCTCAGATGGTCAAGCACCTGCCTTGGGCTCAGGTCATGATACCAGAGTCCTGGGATTGAGCCCCGCATTGGGCTCCCTGCTTGGCAGAGAGCCTGCTTCTCCCTCTTCCTCTATTGCTCCCCCTGCTTATGCTCTCTTGCTCTGTCAAACAAATAAATAAAATCTTTAAAAAAAAATCACACACACATCCACACACACAAATTATCTCTGTCATTGCTACCAATTCTGACACTCATTTTCCACTGCCTTTTGTTTTCCTCTTCTCAGCCTCCTTCAGGCTTCCTTCACCTCACAACATCATCTCTCTGACAAGTAGTTTCGTCACCTCCTTCATACCTATTCTTGTAGGCTTCACCTTTCTTTCTCTAATATTAAACCAAAAATACTATTTTCTCATAAGGAATTCTGCCACCAGTCAGTAAAATAATATCCTTTTGACTTACTACTTTATATCTATCTTAGTACAAAAAAGCATTCCAGAACAAGTTCTAAGTTGAGGGTGGCAGAGAGAAAGAAAGTCCTCAGTAGAATGCAGTGTATGTGAGATAAAGGGAAGACAAAAAGGGGGTGTGGTCAAGGAAAGAGAGTGCAGTGGCACTGGAAACAAGCATGCCACATGGAATAATATAGCTTTGATTTGTCCCTGCTCCCCACAGTGCCTCTCCATTTCCTTATGTCTCCAATGACTCAACTTCTTGATTCTAAATTGGCTTTTTTTTTTTACCATAATTGTGGCATTACAAGTTTGTTACTGTCTCCAGATTTTCAGATGTTGCCTTTCAGAATTACTTTTATCACCCCCTCTCTAACAGCTAACAATATTCTCTCTCTACAGATTTTTGCACTAATGACTCAGGATTATAACCTCCTATGAATCGTGTATTCTTAAATCTCTTTTCCAGCAGATGAGATTAGAATAAAGAGAAGTTAATAAATTGCACAGAGTCACAAAATGAGTCATTAGAATCAGGGACAGATTTCAGACACTGAAGTTACAAGTCCTGCTTCTCAATAGACCTGCTGGCTGCATATTAATTTAACTTCCGAGAAAAAAAAAAAAAAGCTGAATCATACTGTCCACTTTTGTGCCCTGCTCTCTGTTTGGACAGGATTCACCACTTTTGACAGTTTATCTATTGATCTCAATAATTTTTAAAGGAAGTTTATAAACAGTCCTAGAATCTTCCATCTTACATAAGGACCAAATGCCAGTCTTTTCAAAGTAATTGAAAGGATCCCGCTCTAAATAGTAAAGTACCATATCATTCTTTTCTACAGGCTGCCCACACACATTCATTTAACTTAATCCCATTACTCGGTGCTTTTTACCTTAGATTACTTGAGCAAAAAAGGTCATTTCTTTAAAAAAAGGTTTTGGAAAGAAAGTTGGAACAACAGTTAAGGAGATCTTCAGTACTTTGGGAATGATAGCAATGAAAAGACTTCTGAATTAGAAAATAACCATACTCAAAGTGGTTGAATGTCTGCCAAATGTCTACCAAACCAGACGTTTGCTTGGGGCATATTCTGAACCTCTATTTCTCTGTGTTATATTCCAATGAAAAGTGTTATGTATCAATGAGCCTCCTTATTAATTAGGAAGCAAATGAAATGACTGGCTCTTTGAAACTGCTGTCAGAGAAAGTGTTCAAAGTGAGAGTCAAGGGAGAAATACATACAGCTAACCAAATGATGTGAAATAAGTCATCCACTAAGATAGCAGGCAGATGGAAAAAGAGAGTAGACCAGAAGTTAGAGGGTCTCATTAATCTCATGATGATGAATACATGATACCAGGACAGGCAAATATTCATTGTGAGGCTCAAATCAGATAATGGATGGAAAAGAATCATAAACCTTATCAAATGCAGGACATTGCTTCACCCTCAAATATTAGTTTCTACCAAGTGTAATGCCAGAGGGGACTTGAAAGTTAGGCAAGTTGGTGATACCCACCAATTTTCACCAAGTTGGGCTATCAGATAGAATACAGGATTCTCAGTTCAATTTGAAATTTAGATGAACAATGATTTTTAGATGATTTTTAGATCATTACATTATTTCTTATTTATCTGAAATCAAATTTAACTGGAACTTTGTATTTTATTTCCTGAGGCTAGCAAACCTCCTGACCAGAGAAATGTTTTTGGTTCAGAACTGTCAAGGTTACTGCTCAAAAATCTAATGTTGTTGGCACAGACAGTAGGTCAATCATTTATCACTTTTTAGGAATATAGATGTCAAGAGAGCCAGATACCCATACCACCCTCTCTACACATTTTCCCATGGAGACAAACTAAATATGAAGCCATTTTAAACATACAGGTGGTTTCTTGGTGAGCAAGTTCTCCCTTCCTACAGGGATACCAAGCCAAGGAAATATCAGAGTTCAATTCCCTGGAATGGGGCACTGCCAACATTTGCTTCTGCAATTCTCCTTCTTCTCGGTCCCCATAGATATTATCCCACCTATCCACTTTTGACTGATATATATTTTATATTGAAAATGATCATTTAATTGAGTATAACCCATTCTTGCTTAACTCAGAACAAATCTTTCTCTTAAATTTGTTTCTGCACATCTTTGCCTGATCTCTTACATCTCGATGTTAAGGTGGAAATTTTCTTATTTTACAATATTTAAATTTTCACGGTGGTACCTTTCCTATGGTCCATATACTGGAAACAGATGCCAACTATATGGATAAAAGACATACCATCGCAGAAAGGCACTTTTTTAGAAGTTCAAAGAAAAAAAAAAGGATATTTTTGAGAATTTAAGATTTTTTTTTTCCTGGCTGACTTACTATAGGAAGTAAAGGAAGATGACCTTTAAACAGACTGTACAGACCCAGAAAAATAATAAGCAGTTGCACACAATCCTACCCCCCTTTAATAAATAGTCTGTAGCAGAGTCCCTATGACCCCAATCTCAAACTCAGGAAACAGTTATAGTCATAAGCAAGAAGATAAGTAAGAGTTTCTTTAGAAGTCCTGCCAAAACAAACCTCTGCCATCAAAGCGAAATAAATATTGGCCTCCTGAACCTGAAAGTCTTCAAGGAACTTAGGAACAGTAGGACTATTAGATAATCCTCCCTAAAGGGATGAAGGCATTAGGTTTTACTATATATTCCTGATAGGCAACTATTCTAATGGACAAATACCTTGAATAGGCAAAACCCCTGTTATTAGAACTTCTGAGTGTGCAGCAGGGGCTAGTTCAGATACCTTTGGGTAGTTACCTAAAGTTTAGCTATCATTATAGTAAGATTTCAAAAGTTGAGACTGGGCATTTTTAATTCAAGAAAGGTCCTTATCATTGAATGCTTTTAGGTAATTTTTGGAAATGTAGGCAAATGGCATAATATTTAAAAAATAAAATATTTCTTATAAATAATAATCATATGGTTACTTTTTTACTTTAACATCCTTTGTGTGTCTACTTCTTTGTTCATAAAGAAGAAATTACTTTAAATTGTTCAATGATACCTCAAACTTATGAAATGCTCTGAGTAAATGAGAAATTAAGAACTACTTAGAAGAAAATTCTAACCAAGAGAAAAAAACAGTTGCAAATAAATTAACTTTTTTAAATTACTAAGAATCTTAAAATGTGTTCTCGGTGTACTGAAGCAATAGATATTACCTATATATAAACCATACTTCTCTCCTACAAGGTTTAGACAATTCAGAATTTCACACAAAAAGTGTCACCAATGTTTTTTTTTTTTTTTAATTTCTTAAAAGGAAAAAAACAAAACAGAGGGAATTATTCTAATGGAAAAAGAAAAAAAAAGACTCCCAACTGTTCTATAGTATGAAAATATATGGACATCAGACATTAGAAAGATCATTCACTTCACAAATATTACTGAGATTATATCATTTATCAGGACACTATGATAGAAGCTGGGAATACAGAAATGAGCAATGCAGTTAGGGTTCCTTTCCTTATGAGCTGATGGTCTAGCCCTCTGCTGTCTAACATGGCAGCTATTAGTCACTTATGGATATTAAAATTAAATAAAACTAAAACTTCAGTTCTTCAGTCACATTACTCATATTTTAAGTGTTTAATATTATAAAAGATTTCCATTATCACAGAAAGTTCCATTAAATAATGTTGTAGTGAGGGAATCAAATAGTAATCAAATCATCACATACATATACTATTACAAACTGTGATAAATGCTCTGAAATCAAAGATGAAGGTGCTCCAGAGCATAAAATAATGGTTTTGAACTAATTTGGAATATCAGAAAAGGCTTTCCTGAGGAAATAATGGTTGAACTGATGTGGAAGGATGACTAGGAAAAAAACAGCCATGTAGATAAAAGACAGAGTGATCATGCCAGAGGGAACAAGGTGAGAAAGAGCCTGAAGTAGGAGGGACTCCCAGGTTCACAAGCATCAGTGGGTCTAAGAAGGGCTGGGAAGCAGGAGAGGGGTTTGTGAGGACGTAGAACAGGTCAATAAGGGCAGGTCACAGGGAAGATTGAGTCTTCCTCCTGGGAAGGAGCCAGTGAAGGATTTTTAGCTTGGCTGTGACTTCATTGGATTTTCATTTTAATGCAACAGAATGGGGGTCTGACCCTTTCAATCCTTTTGGTCTTTTCATCAGCCCTGCTGGGAAGGTGGTGTTTAATAGCAACATGTCGAAGATATTTCATTGAAGGCAATCTCTAGTAGCAAAGAGCAGTCTACAAATCTCTCAGGTTCTCCTCTCGGAAGAATGAGAAGATTGAGGAGAAAAAAAGCCCATCTACATGTAACAAGATGAAGAGCTAGGAAGTAGGCAGTGGAAAAAGGGAGGAAGGAAGGTGGCATGCCATGTGGGACTTTCACATGACTATTCAAGGTGAACCCACTGTTCACTGAGAATTTCTTCTAGAGGAATAGTATAATAATAAAAAGTGACATTTATGCCATGACTATTACTGCCTAGCACTATGTTAACTGTTTCACATATTTGAAATTATTAATCCTTTAAATGTGTATGTTTGTATATCCCGTAAGATAAGTCTTATTACTCTCATTATCTAAACCAGTTAGTCCTCCTCAGAATCAGCATTACCTGGGAACATGTTAGGAGTTTACAATCTCAGACCCTATGCCAGACCTACTGAAGCAGAAACTCTGGGGATGAGCCCAACATTCTGAGTTTGAATGAGACCTCCAAATGATCAGATTGCTTACTAAAATTTGATCTGGAGTGAAATGCCTGCATTCAAGCTTTAGTTCTCTCCATTTCAGCTGTGTAATCCTGGTCAGGTCAGTTAATAATTTTAGAGATAAACGACAAAATTGTTTGAACAATGTTACTCTCATCTTCTTTGTTTCCTTTCATTGTTTCTCTATCATTACAAAGTGATTCTCTATCTCAGCAATGTGGGGGTTTTTTTGGTATGAACTTTTTTGTGATACTAGATTAAAAAATGATAGCACATTTAAAATGAGATAACTTGAATTATAATATGTAAATTTATAACTTTCTCAAAAACTCTTGAGAAGCCCATGAGAAAGGGATGAGGAAAAACAAAAGTAAAAAATGATTTGATAAATCATATAGATTATATTGCCTGTTTTTAATTTTTTAATGAATTATACTTCAAATATTTCCTTGCCTTGCTTCCTTGGTTCAGAACTGTGCTGTTAAGTATAGTGAGGATTGGTCACTTTTGTTGCTATATAATATTCCACTGCAATCTATGGGAGCAGTTTTTGACAATCTGTTTTTATTACTGCTAATAAAACTTCTATGAACATATTTTAACATGTATTTTGTCTTAATATGTGGTTGTTTCCTGAAGGTAGATACCTAGGAGCAGAACTATAAGATCATAGGATATGCACATCTAAATTTTTACAGATAACACTAAGCCATATAATATCAATTAACATTCTCAACACAAGTGAATGGTATCTATCACTGTTTCACACCCTCACCATGTTTTATTGTTTTTTTTTTTCTATCCTAAATGATGTATTCCTGTATTTCCTTATCTGTCTAATTTCTGAAATCTTCCTTAGGGACTTGAGCATCATGCTAACTCCTTAAAATATTACTAGTTCAGTATACAGATTCTTGACTTCCTCATACTCAGTGACCTCTTTCTCTATCAGATCACCCATCTGCTTGCCACACCTTGAATATCATCAACTGTTCACAATTTCTCCACTTCAAAATTTTTTCATCATGGCTCTTAGAATTTGAGGTGGTAACTATTAAATCCAACTTCCACCCAAGTTCAGAATCAACTGAGAAATTTAGGAAGGTGTCAGAGAGATGATGCTTTATTATCGTTGGTGCTGAATTGGGGAATGTAGCTTACACTTGGATATAATGAGGTTCCTATTGCCTTTGCTCAAGAATTAAAGCCTACCTATCCAGACATGAAGACTCCCATATAGAGAAAACAAAAACTTCTGCTTCCTGATAACTGACTGAAGCAGAGTCACCTGGATGGGGCTGAGCCGCAAAGGCTTCTGTCCTGACCTTACCACCAAGAAAGTTGCTGCCCCTCCTTTGAAAGAGGCATGAAAAGTGTTCCTACTGCAATTTTTCCTTCTGCAAAATGAGTTACCTCTATTTCTGAGAAGTGTGAGGGCTAAGCTAAGAAAAGTGAAGGGCTAAGCCCTTCTAACAATAACTTTATTACCTACTACTTCCCCACTCCATCACCAACACAGAACCTGTTCTTCATCTGCATGTGATCACAATATTTTGTGTATTCCATTTTTCCCACAAGCATCACATTTCTTCTAGGCAAATTCATTCTCCTACCCAGTCTGTACCTCACGTCTACTCAGTTCAACTGATACCACCTGATATCACCTAAGACTTTTTGTTCCTTGACTTATATCTACTCATGCTTTGTCTGTCCCCATCTGAATAACCCTCAATTTTTGCTTTTTTCCCATTCCCACATCTGGGTTTAATTTCTTCTCCCAGTTTTGTTGAGGTATAATTGGCACATAAAATTATTTATTTTTATATTTAATATATTATCTTTAAGGTGTACAATGTGATATTTTGATATGTATACATATGGTGAAATGATTATCACAATGAAGTTAATTAACCTATCCATCCCCTCACATAGTTGCCGTGTGTGTGTGTGTGTGTGTGTGCATGTGGTGAGAACACTTAAGATTTACTCCTTTAAAAATTTCAAGTATACAAATTACAACATCCATTCATGATTAAAAAAAATTGCCAAAGAGGTCTAGAGGGAGCATACCTCAACAAAATAAAGGCCTCATATGAAACACCTATAGCCAACATCATACTCAATGGTGAGAAACAGAGATTTTTCTCTACAGTTGGGAATAAGACATGGATGTCCACTCTTACCACTTTTGTTCAACAGAGTACTGGAAGTTGTAGCCACAGTAATGAGACAACATGAAGAAAAAATGGCATCCAAATTGGTAAGAAGAAGTAAAACCTTCATTATTTGCAGATGACATGATAACATATATAGAAAATCCTAAAGACACAACCAAAAAACTACTAGAACTGATAAATGAATTCAGCAAAGTCAGAAGTTATAAAATCAACGTACAAAAATCTGTTGCAGGGGCACCTGAATGGCTCAGTGGGTTAAAGCCTCTGCCTTTGGCTCAGGTCGTGATCCCAGGGTCCTGGGATTGAGCCCTGCATCAGGCTCTCCACTCAGCAGGGAGCCTGCTTCTCTGCCTGCCTCTCTGCCTACCTGTGATCTTTGTCTGTCAAATAAATAAATAAAATCTTAAAAAAAATCTGTTGCATTCCTAAACACCAATAATGAAATATACACCAAGAGCTGAAAGTGAAATTAAGACAACACCACTTCCAACTGTACCAAAAACAATGAAAATACCAAAATACCTGGGAATAAACTTAATCAAAACGTGGAAGACCAGTACTCTAAAAACTATAAAACATTGATGAAAGAAATTCAAGAAAACAGAAAGAAATGGAAAGACATTCCATGCTCATGAGTTTGAAGAATAAATATTGTTAAAATGTCCATACTACTCAAAGCAACCTACAGATTTAATGCAATCCCTATCAAAATGCCCAGAGCATTTTTCACAGAACTACAACAACCAACCCTAAAATTTGTTTGGAACCACAGAAGACCTGGAATAGCCAAAGCAAAAGAAAAACAAAACTGGAAGTGTCACAATTCCAGATTTCAAGTTATATTACAAAGTGGTAGTAATTAAAAGAGTATGATACTGGCATAAAAACAGACATGTATCAATGGAATAGGACAGAAAACTCAGAAATAAACCCCAAAATTTTAAGGACAGTTAATCTTCAACAAAAAAGGAATGAATATACAACAAATAGCATTAGGAAAACTGGACACTACATACAAAAGACTGAAACTGGACCACTTTCTTCATCTTATACAAAAATGAACTCAAAATGGATTAAAGACCTAAATGTGAGACCTGAAATCATAAAAATCCTAGAAAAGAACACAAGCAGTAACATCTCTAACATTGGCCATAGCAACATTTTCCTAAATAGGTCTCCTGAGGCAAGGGAAATAAAAGCAAAAATAAACTATAGGGACTATATCAAAATAAAAAGTTTCTGGTTTCTGAATAGTGAAGGAAAAAATAAACAAAACTGAAAGGTGGCCTACAGAATGGGAGAAGATATTTGCAAGCAACTTATCCATCAAGGAGTTAGTATCCAAAATATATAAAAAACTTAGATACAACTCAATACCAAAAAACAATCCAACTAAAAATGGACAGAAGACACGAATAGACATCTCTCCAAAGAAGACATACAGAAGGCCAACAGACACATGAAAAGATGCTCAACCTCACTCATCATGGGGGAAATGCAAATCAAAACTATAAGGAGATATCACCTCACACCCATCAGAATGGCTAAAATCAACAACACAAGAAACACAAGTGTTGGCAAGGATGTGAAGGAAAAGGAACCACTGTGCATTGTTGATGGGAAGGTAAACTGGTGCAGCCACTATGGAAAACAGTATGGAGATTCCTCAAAAAATTTAAAATAGAACTACCCTATAATCCAGTAATTGCCATAATTGGGTATTTACCTGAAAAATGCAAAAACACTAATTCAAAGGGATACATGCACTCTGATACGTACTGCAGCATTATTTACAATAGCCAATGTTTATCCATAGATGACTGGATAAAGAAGAGATGGTATTTATACAATGGAGTATTACTCTGCCATAAAAAGAGTGAAATCTGTCATTTTTAACAACATGGATAGAACTAGAAAGTATAATGCTAAGTAAAATAAATCAGAGGCAGACAAATACCATATGATCTCACTCAGGGTGGAATTTAAGAAACAAAACAAATGAGCAAAGAAGGGGAAAAAAAAAGAAGAGACAAACCAAGAAACACACTCTTAACTATAGAGGACAAACTGATTCTTACTAGAGGGGAGCTGGGGGGTGGGAATGGGAAATAAACTTTAAGTATACAATACAGCATTATTACCTATAGTCCTAGGCTTTTGAGATAATCATATATTTACTGATTATAATTTCAAGCTATCTTATTTTAAATGTGTTCTCATAATTTTGTAACAAGATTTTAATCCAATTACTCTTTTCCATACTCATCACCATCAGTTCCAAAATTTTATTGTCTTTACATCCTATTTTCAATCCACCACTGTCACCTAGCAGATGATCTCTCTCTCACCTAAAAAAACACAGCACTATAATTTTTCTTTCCAATTTTCCCCTCTTTGTAGTCCTACCTTCTGCTATAAATCCGTTTTGTATGCAAAATTTGCAGTCTCCATTTTTGTGCTCTCCATTTCCTTATGCACCTGGTCTATAGAATGATTTTTAATTTCTGAATAAGAGGTTGAATGAAGGAAACACTCTCTGATCCCCTGAGGTTTTACAGACACTACTGAGAAGAGGTTGAGTAGTGACACAGAATCTAACTGGACCCATGATTTATGTATGAAGGAGATCTCTAAAGAGCAACTTTGCTTTCTGTACTTTCAGCTGCAGTTTTCTGTATTTTGTAAATAGTATTATACCCAGATTCACATAACATTGATTTCTCTGCTCAATACTGCCCTACTTTCAATCCTTATCCCCTTAGCACGTACACAGTAGCCAGTGATTATCCTAGGGGTGGGCTTGGTTTAGTATCTACAGAAGCTTACCAACACTACAGTTTAGAGTTTATAGTTGTTGTGAAAAATCATCTACTGAACCTTAGTTGCTTTGGCTTTGCTAAGCAAATAAATGAAGGTATCAGAACGATGATTAGGTCATCTATTAGGAAACTTTGCATGACAGATATATTTACATATACTTAGGCACGCGTTTTTCCTTTTAACAGGAAGGAATAACTCTGCCTAACTAAGAAAGGTCTTAAATTATCAAATGATCATAACTGAAATTAGAAAATATTGTCCATCAAATCAGCTTACTAAAGAGTTGTTTCTTATTTCAGAACATACAAAAACATCCACATCTTGACTGAATTTATATATTGCTATCTAGCCATCATTCGGCAATATGTAGACATTTTCTACGGTCCACTGGATCCTCATCATTCTTGCTTTCATTATCTGCTATGAAGTAATTTGGTTGCCAAACATTTCTGAACACTAATCTTGCCTTTGGTATAAACTAAATGTATGGTATAATATATTTTACCCTTTCTGTACCTTTGATGCCTCAAAAAGGTGACATGAACATTTAAAAAATTCCTCAATGTATCTTCAATGAAAAATAGTATCAGAAAGAAGACTTGAAAAATTCAATTGTATCACAGAATATGACATAAGAAACCCCACTCTTAGGTCAATAGGAACTATATAGACGCAAGATAGAAAATCTATTTCTGAGCCTTGGTCTAGAGTTTTGGATAAATTGCAAATCTCTTCACACCCTTCCTAAAGACGTAGCACTTTCTTCATTGCAACGTTTGACAAATTGGGTTCAACAAGAAGGACCTGTAGTTACTTTTCAGAGAGCTATTTACTCTGGGTTGTTAAATCTGACAAATGATGAAGGGTAGTACAGAGGATAAGCTGTTTTGTGGGGGGAAAAATTACCATTCCGAAGGAAGAATTGTTCTCACTACACATAAATATTATTCTTGTATTTAAATACATATAAAATACAGCCCTAATTGCAAATTTACCCTTTTTTTTAGTATTTCAAAAACATTAAGAGAACTGTAGATTATTTGTCCTTTGAGAAGCTTCTTTAAATACAATACTTAACCAATTCAGCATTAAAAAAAGAGATTTATTACCAAATATCAAATTCAAATACCATGTCATAGAAAAAGATTTTATAAGAAAGTAGCTACAGTCATCATTTCAATTAAAAATCTGAAGTCTCATGGTAGAGAGAATAGACTTTCTTTTTTTCTCTGTTCCTTCCACATCTCTTATTCAGCCCAATATATATTTTTTTAAAGATTCTATTTATTTGAGAGAAAGAGAGATTGAGAGAGAATATGAACACAAGCAGGGGGAGAGGCAGAGGGAGAAGCAGGCTCCTTGCTCAGCAGGGAGCCTGACACTGGGCTCAATCCAACCCTGGGATCATGACCTGAGCCAAAGGTAGATGCTTAAATGACTGACCCACCCAGGACCCCAACCCAATATAAATTTTAGATTTTCTGAAACTTAGCAATTATATATCTAAAGTTTAAATTAAGCAGACCAACTTTCAGCTACTCTCTCTCTGCTGTACATGTCCCCAAAAGAGGGCATACAAACTGTCAGGAAGGAACCAGGGAAAGCATGGATGCTGTGGAACTACTGAGTTCCCAGACCTCTGAGTGTGCCAGGCCAGACTTCTATTTGCCACGATGTCTGCTGCAAAGAACCTGAATGGACCTACTGAGAAAGATGCTGGCCTCCCACTCCTTTCCTTATGTGCTAAGACTCCACAACAATATGTACAGGATCAAAGGAAAAAAGTGTAAGCTTGGATCCAGGCAAAATCATTAGGGATTGGATGGGAGAGGTGACTTCTAGCCTGCACAGGAAGGAAACACCAATACAGATTTCTAGTTCCAGGGAACACTAGTCAATTTCCTAAGACAGAGGGCTGACTTAAATGAAAGGCTGTATTATAGGAGACAGTGCTTTAATAAATGCAGAGTGCAAGGAAACACATTTTCTTTATATTACAGGCTTGAGAGTTGAAGACTGAGTTCAAATTACAGCTCTGTATTTTAGTAGCTGTGTGAAAGTGGACAATGAACATAACCTCGTCAGCTGTGTTGAAAGAAATAACAATTTCATGAACAGGGCATTGTTGCAAGGTAGAAATTGACTTACATAAATAGCACGTAGGACTAAAAAATGATAACCACTAAACTGATACGGTAGTAGTAATAATAATTCACCAGTATAAGGTGGAATATTTCTCCCTTTATTATTGGTTCATTTGTTCCTCATTTACTCATTGAGTGAACGGGGCTAAGTGCTAGGAAGATGAAGGCAAATTAAGATACACTTGTTATCTGTGATGGTCCAATTGTCCCATACTGGAGACCAACAAGTCTGAGAGAAGACTGAGAGACTCTGAGAGAAGACTGTGTGTCCTTGGGAAGGGCATGGTCATTCTATCTAGTGAAGGAGAAGGAATCAGAAAAGACTGAGAAAATGAGGTACATATTTGAGCTGTGTCATGGAAAATAAAAGGCATTTACTCAATGAAAATGGTGGGGAAAATATTTCAGATGGAACTGGCAGGATCTCAGTGCATGGGACAAGAGCATTTCTGGAGGCATGGGTGACACTGAAAGGACAGTGAATGTCTCAGAAGAGGGACTCCATAAAGCAGAGAAGAAGGACCCTGGAGGCAACAGAAGATCACCACTTATAAGCCACTGCGGTCATGTCTTATACAAGAAACAAAGAACTTAGAATCTAATATTCCCTCCATTTTACCAGATTTCAAACTCTAGTGAGTTGTGTGACATTAAAACAACATTTAATCACTATAAGCCTCTATTTCCCTGTCTATAAAATTTAGCTAAAATTCCTATCCCACAGAGTGATGGTGACAATTAATTAGGCACTATATGTGAAGGATTTAGTAAAAATAAGTGTTAAAATTGATTGCAAATATGATGTTATAATGAATATCATGCTGTGACTCAAAGGGCTGGCAGGAAAGAAGGCAGGAATGAATCACGAATGTGCAGGATTGGGGGGAAGAGGAGTAAGACTGGCTGGGAGAGATCTGAGAGGGGAAGCAAGGAAGGAGAGAGAGGGTACAGTCCTGAAATCATAATGTGCACAGCTGGGTTGGCTGCATAGTTTGTAGGGCTCAAAGCAAAATGAAAATGCAGACCTCTTGTTCAAAAAGCAGGGAAAGAGTGCCATTAAAGATACTAAAGTAGAGAGCTTTTACTTTTTAAAAATATTTTATTAATATAATGTAATGGGGTAAACAGCAATGCATGAATACCAACATAAACAGAAAACTAGCAAAAAATATTTAACTATAATTTTATATAGCATAATAAATATGATTTTTTAAACACAGTATCTAAATTTATATACGATTATTCACCTTTTCTGCCAATTTTTTTGTTAAGCCATCAAAATATATATTTTTAACAATTTCATTTTCAAATAATATAACTGAAAACTACATCAGTGCTCTTGTCAAATGCAAGGTCATATAATTTTGATAATTTTTAACTCAAGTTAAATTTGTTTCTGATGCATCTTATTTTATAGGTTGTGACATATTTTATAGATTAGGCTAAATTTCTGATAAATTATTTTGAAGTACTACATTACAGTATTACATTTACATTTCACTACATTATAGAGCCAATGATTCTTTGGCAACAATATTTCTACAGAGATTTAATTCTTTAGAGAGATAGGGTTCTAACAACCTCACTTGCCCTTCTTCTTTTCCACATACAAATGACTTTTGTCATCTGAATTTAATTTTAAATATAAATTTATACAATGGTATTATAAAGTTTCCTCTGACATTTCTTGTAACTTACTATACAAGAGACCAAAAGCAGCTTCATGATTTGTATTTAAAACCCTGTTTCTGCAATCTATTGTTATCTTCACTTAAAAGGAAAATTTAATTATAAAATTATCTTCCACATTAAAATAAGTTCATTCAAAGCTTCCTATAACAACAATGTACTTTTCTTTAAAATGCAACAATCACACTGAATTTCTACTTCTAAGCTGGTAGCTATTTACTTTTCAATAGTGTGTCTGTTTTCAAAGCTGGAGATTCTAAACTGAAAAATTCTACTAACTCTCTGAGTTATTTACTTCCTGGGTGACTGACACATGCAATGTCCATGTCCATGCTTTTATTTTGTAATGGTTTACTAACAAAGTTTACTGCCTAAGTATCAGAAGCTGTGGTCGCTGTACAGTCTGGGGAGTTCGTACTGGCACAGTTGCTGGTGTGGGGCTAGACTTCCCGGCCAGCCTCCCACCATGAGTCAGTAGGGCTTCCTCGAAGAGCCCCTTCTCTTAGACATGGCTGTGCTGCCTCTGCTGCTGCTGTAGCCGCTGTCACTGCCATCAGTCTGTGCTCCCAGTTCCCCCAGACTGCCCCAGACTGTGAGTATGTGCTGGGCTGCCATGCCAATCACTCGGTGCCTGGCCCTACCTGCAGTGCCCCCAGGCCTGAGCCTGCATATGTCCACGCTGCTGCTTGGTGCACCTCCCCTGCTCATGTCCATGTCCCACTGCCCCATCAGACCTTCTTTACAAAACCCAGGTTCAAAGGCAAAATGGTTTTTCAAAAATTCAAAGGGCTGGCAGTGGAGCAGTAACCAAATGTGGGGTGTTCCTGAGAGAAGGCCCCTGTGTCACTGCACAGGTCACAGCCCATGAAGCTGAACAAGTACAAAGGGAGACAGGGAACCCTCCGTGCATAACACAGGGACATAACTCTGTGAGAGAGACACACACTAAATACAGAATCCAAATTCTGGTTAATTGTGTGAAGGAAAGAAGAGGATGCTATGAGAGAACATGAAATCAGGGTTTGCCATTCAGTTAGGTTAGGCAATAATCTTGTTCTGAAGTATGGAGTGGGCTAGCCTCCTGCAAGCTCATTGAGCTATAGCCCCTTTGCCAAGCAGCACTAACACTTGTTTAGAAAGAACACTCCTACCTCTCTAAATTGGGTAGTTGGCAGCATTAGGAAGGACTGCTAGGAAATCTGCCAGATTTTAAGCAGGATCTTAGCTAGTGGATCCAGTCTGTGGAAAAGAAGAAGGGCAAGTGAGGTTGTTAGAACCCTATCCAATTAGGTGAGCTTCAGGACAAGCTTTCAGCCTGAGGAACATGAATACAAATGAGGAATTTGGACCAGATGCACAGACATGAGAGTTGGGAACAAACTGTGGGGATCTTTACATTTTTTGGAAACTTTTCTAACTCAGATGGATTGAGGTCTTTGTCACAGTGCCTCAAGGTACTACTTGCATATCTATTTTTTAATCATTGAATAAATAATTATTTAAAAAATTCTCTGGCTAGTCTAAGGGGAGTTATTTTATTTGAAGATGTACGTGTGAAGCTTGGTATTACATCTTTTCCAAACCCTAGACATTTCTACGATTTAGTTCTGAAAGGACCATTTGGTCTCAACAGAACTCCTTGACTTCTCTTCCCCATTACATAACTCAAGCTTTATCAATGATTTCTTTAATCATCTTCATAAATCTTCAAAACATTTAAATAGGCTCCCTAGGGTATGATATGGGTATGCAAATTATATACAAATGGTGATCCTAGCTTATTTCCTGAAAACATATAAAACACAAATACTTCTTCTTTTTAGATTACAAACTAAAACTATTTTAGCATAGATAGAAAAAATTTAATATACTCTTGAATTATTAACTAATGTTCTACCAACTCAGCATATTTTTATAAAAATGCCCTTAGATTTTATTAAATTTAAACCTTAATTCAAAAATAGCAATTTCTGATAGGTTGTGGAAAGCTGCTTTAAATGGAACAGTGCAGTAATTTCATTGCTGTGTATGTAAATGATCCATTAATGTTTACTTGCAAAAAGTGTTCCCTTTGAAATGTCACATGCAAAAAGAATTGCTATAATGCTATCATTAGCATTTAAAATATACCACTCTCCAAAAAATTACATCTGAAAAAGGGTCTGAGTCAGGTTTTCAGTAGAAAGTACAACCAAATTATTCCATATTCAAATTGCTCTTTGAACCTAATAAAAAATAGATTTGCACCCTGGTGTCAGAAATTGAGAGGCACTGTCAGCAATTCCTAACGGTTCCGAGGAGTAAGAAAACGTGGGTATCACAGACATCACTGTCTACTCACTTTTTCCTGTTTACCAAAAGAACCCTAGTTTTGTTTGCAACAACACTGAGCCCAACAAAATACCTTCTTCCATTGCCTTTCATTTGAGGGGTTAGGCAGGCACCAGCAGAAGATGGTATTGAGAAAATGTGTACTTTCCTAATTCAGCAGTTTCTCCATCCTCCTTCATTCTCTGTTCATTCTGCTTAGAGCATGGACATAAGACCAGACACTAAGGACTTGAGCACGAGAACAAAATCATGCTAAGGATAGGGAAATGGAAAGCTAGAAGAGGAAAAAAGATAGTGATAACTCCCAGTGATGTTCTGGAGCAGCCCTGGGCAGTCTTTGTCTGAACATCTGGTTATGTGAGAAAAACAATGCCTATTTATTTTAGCCACTGTAGGTAGGATTCTCTGACATGGGGAAAAAAAAAAAGCCATAATCCTAACTAATTCAGAATTTATATGTAACTCAAATCGTTCCTAACATACACAATGGGAAAACAAACTCTGCGATCACTTAATGTTCACTAAATGTATTTACCAATTCAGTGATGTATTAAGACTGTATATTTCAATCTCTATTAACATAAATTTAAGTCTAAAGTTCTAAGTCTGGCTAGTTTGCTCTCCCTGGAAACAAATGGAAAGTTTTACCAAAAAGAATATAAAACTCAATTTCCAACTTTAAAAATAAACAAAAACTTTCAATATGTGTGTTGAAAGCTCCAATTCATAATGATCTAGTTTCATACATAAACAGGCAAACTGAGGGGCTCACCTGAGTTGGCTCAGCTGGTTAAGCATCTGACTTTTGATCTCAGTTCAAGTCTTGATCTCAGGTTCCTGAGTTCAAGGCCCCCACCGGACTACATGCTGGGCATGGAGCCTACTAAAAAAAATAAATAAATAAGCAAACTGAACTGGGATCTATTTTAACACTGAAGTCACATGGGGACATTTCCCTGAATCTTCCACTTTTAATACTTTTTTTAATTAATGTATGGTGTGTGTGCACACACAAGTATACAGCTCAATGAATTTTTTCAAAATAAATATGTCTGCATAATGACCATCCCAGTCAAGAGATACAGTTCTAGCTGTACCACAGAAGTCCCTCTGTGTCCTTCCCACTGTGATGGGTTCATTCTTCATCCCTAAAGGTAACCATTTTCCTGATTTCTAACAACATCAATTAGATTTGTCTGTTTTTGAAGCTTTTTATAAATGTCACTGTATATTCTTTACACTGGGCTTCTTTTGTTCAATATTGTTTATGTGAAATTTATTCATGTAATTGCATATAGCACATTTTATCTATTTTCATTTCTGTTCAGTATTCCATTGTTTGACTGGACCATAATTTGTTTTTCCATTCTACTGTTGATTTACATTTGTATTGCTTCCTATTTGGGGCAATTATGATTGGTGCTTCTATGAACATTTTCATTCCTGTGTTTTGCGTAGAAATGTACACATTTCTTGTGTATATGTGTGTGTGTATATGTATGTATATGTGTGTGTGTGTATGTATATATATGGAATTACATATGGAATTATATATATATGTATACACATATATATATATGGAATTACAGAATGATAAATTATGTGTATACTTCCCTTTAGTAGATATAGCCGAACAGTTTCCAAATTACAATTTCCACAGCAGTGGATGGGAATTCCAGTTATGTCACATCAATTCTCACTTTTTTTTAATTTAAATAAAAAAAAAATTTTGTTTTGATTGGGGGTGGGGTATAGTGGTGTCATCTTTAGCTTTAATTTCATTTCCCTGATGACTAATGCTATTGAGCATTTTTCATAGGCTTACTGACCATTTGGATATCCTCAATCATAAAGCAGATGTCCAAGACTATTGCCCATAATTCCATATGGTGGTCTTCTGTATTTTTATAAATTTTTATGGATATATATTCTGAGTAGGAGGGCTTTGTTACTTAAATACATTGCAAATATCTTCTCCAACTCTGTGGCTGGCCTATTTATTTTCTTCATTTTGTCTTTTAATAAAAAGATTTACATTTTAATGTATCTAACTTACAGAAATTTTATCTCAGGATTACTGCTTTTATGTCTTCTTTAAAAAATCTCTGCTTACTCCAGTGTCATTCTTCTATGGTAGCTATTCATTTTTCCATGATATCAACTGGACATTTCACATTTTAGCTTTACTATTTAGTAAACAATTCTTCCAAAATGTATTTTTGTATTTAATGTGAACTACAGATCATTTTTATATGGACGTTCAAATGACCCAGTGTTATTTATTGATAAAACAATTGTTTGGCACTGTTTAGCAGAGTCATTTTTGTCATAAATATTCACATATGTGTGGACCTCTTTTCTGTACTATGTTCTTTTTTTGGTCCCCAGGTGTTAATGCTAGGTTATTCTTAATTACTGGGATTTAGTGTGCCTTAACATCTGGCTTTATGTGTTTTGTAAATTCTACAACATCATTATTTCAGATTGTTTTGACATTGCAAGTGTTTTGCATTTTCATATAAATATTAGAATAAGCTCATTAAATTCCATTAAAAACTCTGTTCAGATTTTTATCAAGATTGCTCAGTTTATGAAGCACTGGAACATATCAGATGTTCTAATTCAAAGCATGATAGTCCTCCTTATTTAGGTTTTCTTTAACATCTCTTAAAAATGTTTTAATTTTTTTCTTTTCTTTTCTCTTTCTTTCTTTCTTTCTTTCTTTCTTTCTTTCTTTCTTTCTTTCTTTCTTTCTTTCTTTC